>NC_081431.1:13647443-13770313 GCF_949786415.1 Peromyscus eremicus | reverse complement strand
TCAAGTTGTCCTCTGCGCTCTCTCCCTCTCTCTCTCTCTCTCCCTCTCTCTCTCTCTCTCTCTCTCTCTCTCTCTCTCTCTCTCTCTCTCTCCTGGTGTTATTCAGTGGCCCACTGACTGTGTAGCCTGTGTGAAACCCTACGCTCACTCCACAGCAACACACACACACACACACACACACACACACACACACACAAAGCAGGGTCTAATTTCAGCCACTGAGAGAGCACATTTGGGTGTGTTTTAGCGGCAGAACCTGCCAGATGGGATACTGCCAGCTACTTTCTTGAAGGGAGGGATTCCCTATTAGTCAAAAGCATCACTTCTAGAGCCATACTTCTGACAGTCTCAGTCCTTATCAGGCAGTCATGTGACTAGGGAGAAAGCTGTGCTTCCAGGTGCCACAGCACCCCCTCAGCCTAGTAAGGCTCATCTTGGCAGAGATGGGGGGGAGGGAAAGAGCGTACACACCTGGCACAGTCTCTGCCATCTGGCAAGCCCTCGACGAAAAGGCTGACACTGGTATTTTTGCAGACAAGGACAGGGAAGCTGCTGGAGGAGCAGGCATCACACCTGCATCCTGGGGAACGCACCTGTGTGAACTGTTTGGCATCTCCACACCCCCGGCACCCTCCACTCCGCACCCCCGGGACCCTCCACTCCGCACCCCCGGCACCCTCCACTCCGCACCCCCGACACCCTCCACTCCGCACCCCCGACACCCTCCACTCCGCACCCCCGACACCCTCCACTCCGCACCCCCGGCACCCTCCACTCCGCACCCCCGGCACCCTCCACTCCGCACCCCCGGCACCCTCCACTCCGCACCCCCGGCACCCTCCACTCCGCACCCCCGGCACCCTCCACTCCGCACCCCCGGCACCCTCCACTCCGCACCCCCGGCACCCTCCACTCCGCACCCCCGGCACCCTCCACTCCGCACCCCGGCACCCTCCACTCCACACCCCCGGCACCCTCCACTCCACACCCCGGCACCCTCCACTCCACACCCCCGGCACCCTCCACTCCACACCCCCGGCACCCTCCACAAACACCGCCGTTTGTCTAGCACGATGGCTGCCGAGCGTCAACATCAGGAGCTACAGCCGGCATCCATGGGCTGGGGTCTGAGTGCTTCCCAGGTCCCCTTGTGTCACAGGCACCCCAGCCATGTGCTATTGGAAGGCGACAGAACAGGGCATCTTGAGGTCATCTGGGGTGTGTTCTTACAGGAGATTGTGGGGCCCCAGCCCCTCTTCCCTCTCTTTAGCTTCCCAGACACAGGGTGAGCAGTTTTATTCTACACATACTTCTGCCGTGATGTATTGCTAAACTCAAAGCAACGAGGCCAACCAATTGAAAACCAGAGCCTCTGAAACTGTGAGCAAAGACCTTTTCTCTTTCTAAGCTGGCTGCCTAGGACGTTTGTTACAGTAATAGGAAGCTGACGAACACACAATGTTGATTACCCACTATTAGCCGATTCAACACCTATTTGTTAAGAACCTATTCCACAGCTGGGTGGTGGAGGCACAGACCTTTAATCCCAGCGCTTGGGAGGCAGAGGCAGGCGGATCTCTGTGAGTCCCAGGCCAGTCTGGTCTACAAAGTGAGTTCCAGGACAGCCAGGGCTACACGAAACCTTGTCTTGAAAAGCCAAAAAAACGAAAAACAAAACAAAACAAACAAAAACAAAAACAAAACTATTCCCAGCTCTAAGCACACAGAAAATCAGACAGAGCTAGTGTTCCCAGGGATCTGGGAAGATGTGTCCTGGTTGAAGACTGCACAAGCCAAATAAAACAATAAACTAGTGAGTATTAATTACACCCTCACAGCCACCTCCTGCACCTGAATGTGACCCTGCCCATCCCATCTTCAAAGGTCATCTGTTCCAGGTCAACAGTTGCTGGATGAGTGAGTGAACACTGAGTAGCCAGCTCCCTCCAGTGAAATGCACAGCCAGGGCCTGCACCTCACATTTCTTTCACCTGTCGTGGCCAGCCCAAGCCATTCCCATAACACACACAGATTTAGTTCAGAAAGCCAAACCTGGGGCTGCAGGGCCGCTCAGCTATGGACGCATGTGCTCGGTGCGCACGAGGTCCTGGCTTGAATCTCCAGCACCCAAAAGCAAAGAAGCCTTCCAGGCCACACTGCCAGTTAGTGCCTAACTAAGGGCTAGGAGGCGGAAGGAAGTGCAGCTCTTCCCAAGGGCGGGTCATTCCCACACCACTGCCCCTGCCTTGCCTCAGCTGAAATGCTACTTGCCTCTGCTTCCAGGTGCCCCTGCAGCTGAGCTGGGGGATGGGACTGGCTTTGCCGAGGAAGGCCTGACCTCACCTTTCACCTTCACCAGTCTGCAGTGCCAGGGAGACAGCTGTGGTCAGCAGGCTTAGGAGCTCCCTTCTTCTGCCCTGAGGGCTGCCACGCAGATAACGCTGGATCCTCGACGACATCACAGAAAAGAGTTTCAGGATGAGCCAGCGTGAAGTAAAGTTGGTAAAAAAAATTTTTTTCCGAGACAGGGTTTCTCCTGTAGTTTTGGTGCCTGTCCTGGATCTCGCTCTATAGACCAGGCTGGCCTCGAACTCACAGAGATCTGCCTGCCTCTGTCTCCTGAGTGCTGGTATTAAAGGTATGTGCTACTGCCGCTTGGCCAAAGTAAATATTTATTAATTATAGTGAGTCATACATGAAAAGGACAGTTCATATCCCCCAGATAGTTGCACAGAATTCTGGAGAATCGCACTTGAGTGTCTCTCTATATACACACATACACATATGTATATGTGTATAAACATATGTGTATGTGTGTATGTATGTATGCGTGTGTATGTATGTATGTATGTATGTATGTTGTATGTATGTATGTATGTATGTGTTGGTCAAGCCCTGGGTGGTCAGAGTACGGGGATTAAATTGTGTGCCAGTACACCTGGTTTATGCTTAGGTTTTTTCCCCAATAGCTTCTAAGTTATGTTCTCAGAACTGTAATCTCCAAGTTTTAAAGATTCAACAAAACTGAAAACCTAAGTAAAGTTTTTAAATTAGGTAGAAATATGTGAGCTGGCTTGTTTTTTAATCTGAAAGAGTTTCCTTTTGTACGGTGCTTTTATGGGGTGTACTGTTTAGAGTTAAGGGTGAGAAAGGAATGTCAGCGCAGTAAAACTCAAGATCGTCGTTAGGTCCCAGTGAAACTCAGGACATATGGCTAATTGAGGGACCTATGTCAAAAACATATTAACATATCATAGAGCTTGGCTATAAAGCAGTGGGTCTCAACCTTCCTAACGCCGCGGTTCCTCATGGTATGGTGACCTTCCCCCCCACCACAAAATTATTTCGTTGCTACTCCATAACTGTAATTTTACTACTGTTATGAATCATGATGTAAATATGAAGGATATCTGATATGCGACCCCCAAAGCCTGAGAACCACTGTGTAAGAGTCCTGGCTCCTCTTACCCCTGCCCCTTACTAAACCTTTCCAGACCCCGAGCTTCTCTTTCCTATAAACCCTGCTATTTGGGCCTTGCCTCCTCTTGCTTCTTCTCTTGGCCCTCAGCTCCTCCCTTGGTGGGTTTGCCCTCTCTCCTCTCTTCCTCTCCCTGCCCTCCTGCCTGCCTCTCCCCTCCCCCCATGGCCTGGTTCAGTCTACCGGCCATGCCTAGTCTACCAGCCATGCCTAGTCTACTGCTCTCTCTCTCTCCGCTCTGGACTCTTCCAGATGCCTCTGGCTATTCTCTCCCCCATATCTACAATAAAAACCTTCTCAACCGTATCTAGGAACTGTCATGTCCTCATTTTCACTCCTTGTAAACATTCCAGGTCTCATTTGTTTGTCCTGTGGAGTGCTCTGGTTTGAGTTGTCTTTAGGGAAACTCACATTATCTCAGTAGGAACTCTGGGCTCTTAGCTATTGAGGTTTCTTGACTCTTTAGTGTGTGGGAAAGACACACTAGATCCTGGGGGAAGGGGCTGCTTCTCATTCCCCCTAAGTTTTTCCCTTTTGTTCCTCTTCCCTGTCTGATACTTGCTGGGATCTGGAGGGCAGGCAGTGGGCAGAGGGAAAGGCCATCTGAGGCCCACTAGGACTACAAGGTCACTGGAGGATGGTGGACTTTACTGACAGCACAAAACACATTAAGTCCTGTGGACCAAAGATGGAGCAATATATTTCCCGAAGCCAGCTTTTCAAACCGTGGGTCACAACAGAGCAAGCATTAATTCAGCATTAAAGGTGTAATGAGTCCTGGGCGTTTCTGGCAGCGTTCACCCACGTCACAGAGTGTGACTTTGCGGCAGCGTTGGTTCTGAACACACAACATGCGCACTGTGCGCCCTGCATGCCCTGGCACCACACAGCACCAACCAATGCTGCCTGCAGCCCCTCGGCTCAGATCTGCGGCCGCGGCACGGTTCGAGCTGCAGTGTTTTTACTGCACATCCAAAGTTTTCTGTTCTTACAGAAACACTGAGGTTTAATTACGGAAAACAAACGCATTCAATGTTTTCCCTGCTGTCGTCTTCAGCGTGTGTCCCATGAATATACCTCTGGGTTGTAGCGTGTGAGAATATCTGATTTTAAAATCTGCCGTTTGAACTGCTGACTTGAGTTTCATAAAAAGAATATCATTCGCCGGGCAGTGGTGGTGCACGCCTTTAATCCCAGCACTCAGGAGGCAGAGGCAGGCAGATATCTGTGAGTTCGAGACCAACCTGGGCTACAGAGTGAGTTCCAGGACAGCCAGGGCTACAGAGAAACCCTGTTTTGAAAAAAAACAAAAAAACAAAAAACAAACAAACAAACAAAGAATATCATTCAATGAATTGTGGCTTGAGATTAAGACAGAATTTAAGACAATTTTCTGAAATGGCTCTAAATATATTCCTGCTATTTTGTACCCAACATTTATGCGATTTATGTGAATTAGTGTTCTCAGTATTAACAATTATAATTCCATCACTTCTGAAAAACATTGAAGATATTCCATGTCCTATGGTATAAAATGTTTAGCCAATGTCATATTTGCTATGCAAATATAATTACATACAGTTCACGGCTATACAAATTTGTTTTCATCTTTAATAAATGGTAAAATTATAGGTATACCTAAGCATTTCTTTAAAAATTCTTTATGAATTATTTCCTGTAAATATTTGATTGGCTACATGTTTTGTGTCTCTATATAGCTAGGGTGGGGGTGGCATGCAAGGCATGAGCCAAAAAAGTTTAAGCCCTGTCCTAAAGAACTTTTCCTGCCAGAGCACTCCTACCCTCCTTTCTGGGAGCAGATGGCCTGGTGAGTTCTGGCAGGCACCCGGGTCACTGTACTCTTCCTGTACCCACAGCCAGACCAGGTCACAGTGTCTCAGCCGCCCCTGGGCTCCCAGACCAGGCAACAAGCATCCCAAAGCCTGACTTAGATGCCGTGTTCCTCCTCTGAGCTGGGGTGGGGTGGGGTGGGGGAAAGTCCAGCCTCCAGGCTGAGGGCCCGACCTCTGGGAAGCGCTTCCAGATCTGCCCTAACCAGGCGTCTCTGGCAGCAGCCCAGAGGAACTTGGAACCCAGGCCCACCCACTCTGATACTCTCCTAGCACCCGGGTTGGTGGGAAATTTCTCTCCCACAGCTCTTACTCTGACAGGAAAGGCCCAAAGCCTCGGAGGAAGAGAGCAGAGGCCCAGATGGGCTCATGTCCCCTGGATGAAGGCTCCTGGTGTTCGCTGCAGTAACGGATGGGCAAAGAGAAAAGGGGGTCAGCTTCTTTAGGGGGCGGGGTATGTGATCCCAGAAGAGGCACCAACCAGGGTCATCTCGGGTGCATCTCAGAAGAGCCGCTGTGCTGCAGAGAGCTGGCATGTAGCCCGGGCCACTGGCTTTGAGCGAGAAGGCCCAGACCAACAGAACCCCCGGCTCTGCACCAGCCAGTCAGCCCTGTTCGGCAGCACTCTTCCCGAGAGCGTCAGTAGGAGGGAAGTGAGACTCAGTCAGTGAGGTGACAGGAAGCAGGGTGTGGCAATGCCAGGCTGGGCCAGGCCCAAGAGGGCTTTCTCAGCCCCAGGGTGAGCCTAGAGTGCCACCTGGCTTTGGACTGCCAACCATCAGGCCAACACCATTTTCCTGACCCACGCACCTCCTTTGATGCTAGCCAGTGAGGCGGCAGGCCACAGAGTTATCTGTCTGGACCCCAGAGCTTGAGTGAGAGGGGTAACCCCTTCCCTGACCTTTGTGTTCCCCAGCCAGGTTCGGGGGTGGGCAGGAAGGATGGGCAGGAAGGATGGAGAGGTGTGCTTTGACAGCCTCCAGGCAGGAAAGCGCGGCATCTCACACGACCCTTGGGACAAGGATCTGGGCTTTGCACAGGCCCACAGATTCCGCCCCTGCCCCAGCCCTAGGCTAGAGAACAGTGAGGGATCCCTGGGCATAGCCGGAGGCCACTGTGGCAGGGAGTGTTAACTCCAAACCCAGGAGTTCCTGAGGAAGTGTGTGAGTGGGAGGGATCCCTGAGAAGGAGGAGCTGCTGGTTCTCCTCTTGGAGGTGCAGGCTAGTGTTAGACTTAACCTGATGTGGGAAACAATGCCTATTTCCAGTTCAAGTGTTAGACAACTGTTCCTCCTGCAAGAGACCCTTGTGACCCATAGGAAAGGCTGGTAAGCTGGCAGGAGGGGCTATAGCTCGAGGGTAGAGTGCTCATTCAGCACATTGAAGGCCCCGAGTTCAAACCCCAGCCTGACAGGAAGAGCCTCAAGACAGGACTGACCACCCCATGTCAAGCTCCACGCAGGTCAGGCAAGAAGGTCCTAAACCCAGAATGGCAGCACACGCCTTTAATCCCAGCATTCAGCAGACAGAGGCAGGTGGATGGATCTCTGTGAGTTCCAAGCCTGTCTGGTCTACAGAGTGAGTCCAAGACAACCAGAGCTACATGGTGATGTTCCATGTCAAAACAACCACCACCAGGAAGAAGGAGGAGGAGGAAGAGGAGGAGCAGGTGGTGGTGGTCCTGGGCATGTCTCAGTTTCTCATTTCATCACAGCCTTGGGGAAACAGGTTGGCTAGAGGCTGTGCCATGGTGCTCTGCCAGTTCGGGGAAGCCTGGTCCCAGGCCCTGGGGAAACGACTTACTGTCTCTAAGGTGACTCCTACTTGGGCACAGCCAGGACAAGCTGGCCACTTTACTGCTGCCTCCCCAGGAATCCACAGACAGCAAGCAGGCCCCTCAGCATGTAGGGCCTCAGACCTGGTATCTCCTCACCCAGAGCTGCAGAGCTGTGCTCACTCCTATGCTCCCTCTATCACCAACCTAGAAGAGGGCCCAGAATCTGCATTTTAACATGGTTACACTTGGACGAACCCCAGCCAGCCCAGGTCTAGAGAGCATGCTGCTCTGGCAGGCCTTGCCCTTCCCCCTCATTCCCTCTGCCTTGCTAAAAACCTAAAGCTAGACACCAAGGTCTATTCTCTTTTTTGGCCACTTCCTCCTCCTGAGGCTGACTACCAAGGTCCAGCTATCAAAGTATTGAAGCCCAGCAATCAAAAGCCCCCTTTGGCTACTCTAATTAACACGCCCAATTAAAACTAAACACCTCATCCTAACAGAGGACTTCCCCTTGTACCTTTATAAACTGCCATTTTCCCATGTTCCACATCTGTCTCCTCTCCGTCCAGAGGCGGTCCTTTGTCCCTCTGGAACAAACACCCCTTCCCCCTCTCCCTTCTCCCTGGTCCTCTATCTCCTGTCTTTGTCTCTTATTCTCTGCCCACTGTCCCTCTGGGGCAAATACATCTCCTTTGTGCTGAGAACTTGGTTTTGGGGTGTCCTGGGCTGAAACCTTTCAACACTGAATGGAGCCGGTCCAGACTGGGACATCCTCAGGCACACGGGGACACCTGCTGTTCCCTGACATCTTTTCTCCTTTGCCCTCCTCAGATGGTATTAGCTCTGTCTGGAGTCCTCACCAGAGAGCTTCTTCCTGGCCACTTCTCAACAGATGAACAAGTCACTTTTGTGTGTACATGTTGTATTGATAAGGCGCGCAGGAGGCCATGGTGTGTTTTGGACTGAGGTGTCCCGGGGGCCGGTGAGACACGCCATGTGGGTGGGGCGGTCGCGGCAGGTACGTTTATTTTGGGGTTTGGGGGGAGGGGAGAGGGAAGAAGAGGTGGGGGGCATGCACTACCTCTGGCGAGAAGGGAGAGAGAGGGGTGGAGGGGTTTTTATCCTCTTAAGGGAGCTTTAACGTAAGATGACGTCAGGACGCTGGGCGGGTCTCCAAGGGGCGGGTCAGAATACTAGCAGGTGTACTTCATGCAATATTTGCAATAAAATATTTTTTGCTCTAAAATTATTTGCTGTCAATCTGAAATTTAAATGTAATTGGGCATTTTGTTTTGTCTTCTTCTTAGTTTCCAGTGACAGGAAGGTGACTCAGGACCTCACACATGCTAGATGCATACAGGCTTTCCCGCTAACCTACACCTTCAGCCCAAATGGAATGTCTAATGAACTATTTTGTTTGTTTATTTGTTTTGTTTGAGACAGGGTTTCTCTGGATTAGCCCTGGCTGTCCTGGAACTCACTCTGTAGACCAGGCTGGCCTCGAACTCAGAGACCCACCTGCCTCTGCCTCCTGAGTGCTGGGATTAAAGGCATGTGCCATCACCACCCAGAAACCATTTATTTTTTAATAGATTAAGTAAGATTTATTTATTTATTGTTTATTTTATGTGTGTTGGTGTTTTTCCTGTATGTATGTCTGTGTGAAGGTGTTGGATTCTGGAGTTACAGGCAGTTGTGAGCTGCCACGTGGGTGCTGGGAATTGAACCCGGGTCCTCTGGAAGAGCAGTCTTAACCATGGAGCCATCTCTCCAGCTCCAAGATTTATTTATTTTTATTTTATGTATATGGGTGTTTTGCTGCATGTGTATCTGTCCACCACATATGTGCCTACTGCCTGTGGAAACCAGAAGAGGGTGACAAGGGCCCTGGAATTGGAAATACACACTTTTGTGAGCCACTGTGTGGATGCTGGGAACCAAATCTGGGTCCTGTGTGTGCTGTGGGATGTTCTGTATGTTAAATATGTTGCTCTGTTTGATTAATAAATAAAACACTGATTGGCCGGTAGCCAGGCAGGAAGTATAGGCGGGACAAGCAGAGAAGAGAATTGTGGGAACAGGAAGGCTGAAGGGGAGACACTGCCAGACGCCACCATGAGAAGATGTTAAGATAACGGTAAGCCACGACCCACGTGGCAACTTATAGATGAATAGAAATGGGTTAATTTAAGATATAAGAATTAGATAACAAGAAGCCTGCCACGGCCATACAGTTTGTAAGCAATATAAGTCTCTGGGTTTACTCCCTTGGGTCTGAGCAGCTGTGGGACTGGCGGGTGAGAGAGATTTGTCCTGATCGTGGGCCAGGCAGGACTGGAGAGAACTTCAGCTACAAACAAGTGCTCTTCTCTGCTGAGCATCTCTCCAGCCCACGTTTATTTGCTTTAAGAGACAAAGTCTTGTTATGTTGTCAAGGCTGGCCTTAAACCCCTGGGCTCAGGGGATCCTCTCACACCTCAGCTTCCCGAACAGCAGAAATGACATGCATGTGCCACCGGTACCCCTACCTTACATTTGTATTTGCTATTTCTGGCAACCCTACACTAGTGGGACTTCCTGCACCCCAACCCTGGCAGCAGGCAGATGTTAGCTGGGGTCTCCAGGGCCACAAACACAGCTTCAGCAGCACCTCCTGCCCCAACTCTGCTACAGGGAGGAAGAAAAGAGCAAGTCGCTAAGGACGTTAAAAGCATTTGCTTCCTGAGACCAGCTGGAGGGAAAGACTATTTCTAATTCTAGTTTGTACTGTTGATCCCATAAAAGTGGCCACAGTGGGAACAGAAAGCCAGAAGCTCATCTGGGAATCTGCCAATCAGGGACTCCCACACGACTGTTTCAGTAAGACTTCCCAAGGCACTTCTGCCGGATGCTAGAAGTTCATGGTTTGATGGAGTTCTATTATCAACTACTTGCTAGTTTCTCTTACTTTTGCTTCCTGTATACTTAATAAATTAACTCATTTGAAATTACAGCTATTCTAGACTCTTTTTTTTTTTTTTTTCTGAGACAGGGTTTTTTCTCTGAGTAGCCCTAGCTGTTCTGGAACTCACTCTGTAGCCAGGGCTGGCCTAGAACTCACAGAGATCTGCCTTCCTCTGCCTCCCGAGTGCTGGGATTAAAGACATGCTCTAGACGGTTCTTATGGAACACCTCCAGTGACTGTGGGAACCTGAAGTAGGAGATTTTCAAGGTTGAATTGTTTCCCATTAGTTCTATGAAGGAGTCCTAACCACAGGACTTCAGAACATTCCTTATTCAGTGGACTGTGTGTTTCTAGAGCAGTAGTTCTCAACCTTCCTAAGGCTGCGGCCCTTTAAACAGTTCCTTGTGTTGTGATGACCCGCAACCATAAAACTATTTTTGTTGTTACTTGATACCTGTGATTTTGCTACTGTGATGGATTGAAATGTCAATGTTTTTGGAGATAGAGGCTTGACCCACAGGTTGAGAACTACTGTTTTAGAGACTGAGCACACTGGAGATAACAACACGAGTTGGTGCTCTCTCTAAAGGTTTTATTTGGTTTTGGTTTCTGTGTACCACATGCATGCAGTACCCAAGGAGGCCAGAAGAGGGCATTGGTTCCCTTGAAACTGGAAGTTACAGACGTTGTGAGGCACCCTGTGGGAGCTGGGGACTGAGCTGGGGTCCTCTGGAAGAGCAGACAGTGCTCTTAATCCCTGAGCCATCTCTCCAGCCCCCATGTTGGTGCTTTGTAAAGAGCATTGTGTGAGGCTGAAGAGATGGCTCAGGGGTTAAGAGCGCTGGCTGCTCTTCCAGAGGACCCGGCTCAGTCCCCAGCTCTCACATGGCAGCTCACCACCCTCTGTAACTTCAGTACCAGGGGATTTGATGGCCTCTTTTGGCCTTCTTGGGCCCCGAATGCACGTGGTGCACAGACATCCATACAAGCAAATGCTCACTGTGGCGCCTTGAGTAAGATGTCCAACATAAGTCTCGGGCTTCAGATGGAGATGACCCCGCTGACACCACAATCTTGGACTCCAGCCTGTGGAACAGTGTCCCCTCCCTCCAGTTGGTGGCACTTTGTCAAAGCGATCCTAGGAACCTAAAAGAGATCCCTGGGCTTGGAGCCCAAGGCTGGCTGTGCCTTGTTCCCGACACCTTTCTTCCTCTGCTCACCCTGGTGAGATGGCTGCTCATTCCCAATTGAGGGCAACTTTGGGACAAAGCCTCCAGTTTTCCTGCACTTCGTGGGCCCTTTGACTCATCTAAGCAGGCTTTGACCCTTTGAACCCAGCCCCTAGGATAGGCTAAAGAGGCAGGGACTGCTTGTCTTCCTGACAGCTACAGTGGGAACCTTTGATCCCTGGATGTAAATGTTCCCTGGGAGCCATGAGGTTGTCAGGTCTTTGGACTGCAGGAAAGAAACACAGAGCAGGCTGTGGGGAGGGAAGCAGGACTCGCAAGTGCATGCAGAGTGGGAAAGGGACTCTCTAAACTCTCCGGACAAATGGGCTGGACACCACTGTGGAAAGACCATCTATCTGCAGCTGAAGAGAGGGATGGGGTGGGGGGGGTAAGAACACTGCTGTTCTTGCAGAGGACCAGAGCTCTGTTCCCAGCACCCACACTCACTAGCTCACAGCTGCCTGTAACTCCAGCTCCAGGGGATGTGATGCCCTCTTCTGACCTCAGATGATCACCCACACCACCATCACCACCACCACCACCACCACCACCACCACCACCACCACCACCATCAATAATAATAATAAAAGAAAAGAAGAGCCAGATGTGGTGGAGCACACCTTTAATCCCAGGCAGAGGCAGGTGGCTCTCTGTGTTTGAGGACAGCCTCGGCTACATGCTGAGTTCCAGTCCAGACAAGTCTACAATAGTGAACCCGCTTCTCAGAAAACAAAGCAAAACAATAAGTAAGAGAAAGACAGACTACCTTATTTCTCTCTGTGTGCCCAGAGAGCAGCACACAGCAGATCATCTAAAGTGACCCAGACTCCTAAGATCAAAGAGAGGGCCGGGCGGTGGTGACGCACACCTTTAATCCCAGCACTCAGGAGGCAGAGGCAGGCAGGTCTCTGTGACTTCGAGGCCAGCCTGTCTACAGAGTGAGATCCAGGATAGCCAGCATGACAAAGTGAGACCCTTTGTGTCTCAGAAAAACAAAACAAAACAGATCAAAGAGAGGATCCTAGCTCCAGCAAAAGGAGATTATCTGACAGGAAGAAGTTCACTTAGAGGTGACGCTTTAATCTGCCATTCTCAGCACCCAGGCTGGGTATCAGGGACTCTGGGTACAGGAGCAGAGAGCACTACCTTGAGTGACCTACTGGTGGTCCCTGTGAGATGAGAGGGGTCTGCAAAGGAGGAGAACTCTTCTCAGTAGTAGGCAGGAGGGAAGGGACCCAGTGTGAACAGGAAACAGCTGTGGCTGCCTGCCCCAGGCTCCTAGGCTCCTCCCCTCCCCTCAGTCCCACCCAGGGGTCAGTGCTCCCAGAAGCTGGAGCAGAGGGCAATCTTGCATGGACTCCATTCAAGTCCATAGCAGGAGCCCTGTGGCAGGCTTGGCTTGCTTTACATCTTATTAATTTATTATTTATAGACAGGTTCTCATATGGTATGGGCTGGCCTTATTAAACTCACTGTAGCTGAGGATGACCTTGACTTTTGATCTTCCTGCCTCCACTTGCCAAGTACTAGGAATACAAGTATGTTTCACCATGTCCTGTCCGTAGCCAGGGACCAACCCCAGAGCTTCTAACATGCTAGACAAGCTATATGCCCAATGTGTCTTTTTTTTGACAGTTTATGGGAATGAATCCAGTCTTGAGTGACTGTCCATCCATTCTGTCCTGGCCTCAGAACAAAGACCAGAAGGCTGGAGCAGAGAGCATGCTTGTATGGACTCCAGCAAGGTCCATAACAGGCTGACATGGAAGTGATAGGTGTTCCAGTTAACCCTGAGCGAGCAGGATGCTTGGAGGGGAAGATGTCACCATTACATCTGTCCTACCAGTAAGTGACTGGGCTCTTTCTGGCCAGGGTGGGACAACAGAACCAGAGGAAGTAAGAACAACTGTCTTCTGCCTCCTGGGTCAGCTTTGACTACGGAATTTCTCTGATGTCCAGGGAGGGGCAGTGGCTGGAGGGACTGAGAACCCTCAGGGAAGCAACATGCTCCACTCAAGGCTGAGAGTGGGTGGCATTTGGGAAGCCAGTGGCTCTTCTGCCAGGTCACTTTCTCTATGAGCTTTGCTTGAGAGTTCATGCAAGTTGCACGTTCCTCCGTGAGCATGGAAGACCTCAACTCAAGCTATCTGTAGCCATGAGCCATAAAAGCTGGGACTACACATAAACCAACTTGTCAGTTGGGCATCCAGGGCCCTTAGGTCCTCACTGGTTACTGGGAGAGCCAGTCTAGAGGACCCTGGAGACTGCCCTTCTCCCTCAGGGCCCGTCATGGTAGGAGGTGGCCACTGCTAGCTGGTGGACTCAAAGAGGAAGCCCTGAGCAGGGAGCTGTGAGATGGGTCTCTAGGCTAAGCTCCCCCATGGGCCTGTCAGAGGGAGATACCTGCCCAGGTGCAAAGATGATGCTCGGCTCACGGCCCCCTGGCTGCTGGCTTCTTCTGGGTGATCTAGACTTGTTTTTGTTTGTTTGTTTGGTTTGCTTTTCTGATTAGACCTGGCTGTCATGGAACTCGACTTGTAGACCAGGCTAGCCCTAAACTCAGAGATTTGCCTGCCTCTGCCTCCAGAGTGCTGAGATTAAAGGCCTGCACCACCACCATCCAGTTTAGCCTAGACATTGAGTGAAGGTCAGTGTGAATGCTGTAGACAAGATTTCTGCAATTCAGGATGTTCCATTATGTGGGGCATGCTGGGAAGGAACAGAGTGCATGCTGGTCTTCTCACCTTCCCAGCTAGTGATCAGTGAGAGCACCTCCCTCCTGATGGGTGCTTCTGATAGCTAAGCATGGATACAGAGGGTCACAGATCCACACTTCGATTCAGTAGTGCCTTCAACACACTACTGTGCCCCCACCCCCATCCTCCACTACTGATGCTCACTATCTACCCCTGGCTCTCTTCTACTCTAAGGTGACTGTTTCTACCTCTCAGGGAATCTTCCTGCTCTCTGCCTCTGTTCTGTGCACCTCTCCCTATCCTCGAGGGCTAGCCATGTTCCCTGAGACCTCTCTCCCACCCCCAAACCACAGGCATGTGCAAAGGGCTTCTTCTTGGACCCTACCTGCCGCTCTACCCACGTATTTTGCTGTTCATGTTAGCTTCCCAGCATTAATGCAGACTCAGCAGCCCAAGTGTCCTCTTCCCTCTGCCTGTGGGTCAGACTCAAGTTGATGATGCAGGCCCAACGCGAGAAGAGAAGGAAGGTCGTCCGCCAGCAGAGGGCGCTGCACACCCGCCGGGAGACTAGCTGCCGAGCACTACCGCCGGGGGGCGCCCGAACTCTGCAGCCTGGATAGCCTGTGCCTGCTGGGTGACGCCAACCTTAAAGACAATGGGAGGGCCGCGCAGAGGGACGCTGGGCATAGTCCAGGATGGGGCACGGTGGAGCTGTTTTCTCCCCATCACTTTCGCTGTCTGCCTTGGTCCATCCTAGCGCTCTGTCCTGACTCCCAAGCTAGCCTGGCCTGCCCGGGAACTCCAGACTCCAGGACCGCTTTCAGTGCAGCGCACCATGCGCGAAAGCCAGAGCAGATGGCGGAGGTGGGAACGGTACCCGGGGTGCTGAGACGACACGGAGCTCTACTTTCCTCCAGGGATGAAATGGGGACAAAGCCTCTTCCTGGCCAGAAGAAAATGGTCACATTATGTATGACTCCCTCCTTCCCTCCGGGAAGGATACTTAGGCTCAGCATTTAATCCAGCCGGAGGGACTGAAAAAAACAAACAAACAAACAAAAAAAAAAAACCTTTCCATGGAGCCCACTAGGTCCTTGGCAGTTAGGGGGAAGACCAATACCTGTGACGGTTAATTTTGAGAGTCATACTGACCGGGTTACAATGTCCAGATCATTTGGCAAGTGTTATTCTGAGTGTGTCCCCAGGGCAGAAGTGGCTGCGGCAGAGCAGAATTTGGCCCCACGTCTCACCACAAGGGACTGGCCCTTTCTTCGATGTGCCACGCCCTCCTGTAGCACTTCCGGGAATGCGCCGCACCAGTTGTGGCCGCAGGTGCCTCTAAAATCTTGCTCACCCTCTCCTGCCTTCTCCTACTCTCCCTTTGTTAAGGTTTCCAACGGATCCTTTGCCTAGGGACAGCCTGAACAAAATTTTCTCTAAGTGCAAAGTATGGTGGTTGCTAGCCTGTCTGGTGATGCCAGGTCTGGCGTCTGGGTCTAACTTTCCCCTCCTTATTGCAAAGTGGCTGCAGTCACTCTGAGCATTAAACACATCTCATTCAAGGAAGAGAAATGAAGAGTGATGGGTAAAGTGCTTTTCCACATTTATCTTCTTATGTTGGAGGAAAAAAGGCTTTGTCAGAAATTTTCAGGAGATGTCCCCTTTCATCATCCTTGTCCAGAGAGAGCCATGAGGGCCCCTCAGGGCAAGTCTGGATCTACATTCTTAAGATCAAAGGAATTCAGTTGAGACCTGAGCAAATCGGGGTCATGACAGCAGAGGAAGCGGTGGAGGTGAGGGTGGGAACAGACAGCCCAGGCATCACGGTCTGTCTCCTTCCTTCTCCAGCTGCTGGTCCCACGAGCTTGTCCATGATGGGCAGGTGAGCTCAGACTTTAATCTGAGCCAGCTGGAACCTCACAAGGCTTTCAGTAGACAGGGCTGTCTTGATCATATGCTGCTCTGGCGAATGGGGGCTGTAAGGGGAGGGGAGGAGATGGGAGAGGTGGTTCGTGAAGACCCTGCAGAGACAGAGCCATCGCTTGCCTGTCTCAGGGCAGGTGAGGCAAATCCAAGAGATATCAAGAAACGGAGCCTTCGGGTTACGGTGGAGATAGGTGGCTGGGTCATACTAAACTTGAGAGACCCTGGGTGTAGGGGGGCTTGTGTGGGAGGCAGTGGTGGCAGGTCTCAAGAAGGAGGGAGGAGGGGCTTGAACTTGCGTCTGAAGTCCCAGAGGAAAAGGCTTTCACAAGACATAAAGAGGGCAGCACCCCCACCCCCAGCTCTAATTTCCCAACAGCCTGCACTCACACCCTCAGGTGTAAACTCCCCGCAGAATCACCCCCACCTCTTGAGGTCCACCATCTGCCCATTCCTGGAACTCAGCTAACCCAGATTCCAGATGGACCTGCCACTTCCAGGCTATCCGCATTTCCTCATCTGCTTCTATCATTTATTTTGGTAAGCTTTACAGTGTGAGTATAAACTGTGCCCAGAGGCTCACGTGTTTCAACACTTGGCCCCCAGCTGCTGGGGGTGTTTTGAGAAGTTATCGAACCTTCAGGAGGTGGGACCTCACTGGAGGAAGTGGACCACTTCGGGGCAGGCTTTATGGGTTACAGTTCTGGTGAGGCATTTAAAGTTTAATGTTTTTATTGGGGTTCTCTCGTGTAACAGAAATTACAGAGGCCCTCCCACCCCACATACAGCTTTATTAGAACGGCTTGTGGCTGTGGCCCAGCTGATCTAACAATGGCTGCCTATGAGCAAAAGGTCCAAGAATCCAGTAGTTGTTCAGTGTATGAGGCCAAGGCTGGATGTCTAAGCTGGTTGTCAGCATTCACCAGAACCCCAAAATTGGCTCTAATGCCAGTGAAGGAATGAACTTGCTAGCTAGGTTGAGCAAGCAGCCAAAGGGAGAGAGAACACCCTTCTTCCGTGTCTTTTATATAGGCTTCTAGCAGAAGGTGTGGTCCAGATTAAAGGTGGATCTTCCCACCTCAGAGATCTGGATTAGAAGTGGGTCTTGCCACTTTGAATGATTTAATTAAGAAAAGCATCCCCCGCAGGTGTGCAGAGACATTTGGGTTTTAGTTCACTTAGGACGTAGTCAAGTTGACAGACAAGAATGGCCATCACAGCGTTGGAGTGTTTTGTGACTCCCTCGGAACTAGAGTTACAGATGGCTCTTGAGCCGCCATGCCTGTGCTAGGTTTGAACCACTGATCCCTCACAAGAACAAATGCTCTTGATCACCACGCACCTCTCCAGCCCAGAGGCTACTTCTAAAAAGCAAACAACCAAGGCTTTGCTTCTCCACTCCACGCCTTACAATTTTAGAGGGGAAAAAAGGTGGAAAAAAAAAAAAAAAAGACCTGGGCTGTGATCCATGAACATCATTCTTCTAAGGTTCTCATGTGTAACCGGGTTTAACATGGAAAGAGGCCTTCCCACTGAGCTCTCAACTTAGGTAAAAAGATCTTTTCAAGCTTGTTCAATTATTTACTAATGTAATAGGCCCACTCCAGGCTGAATTCATCACACCCCAACCTTTCCATTCTCAGATCTTCCTCTGACCAAGGTGCAGGGCAGACTCTGCCAAGGCTTCTTTAAACATTGCAGCGAGAGCTGATGATTTCCATGGCTGTTGGGATCTTCCAAGAGGGGATCTGTGGGCTCTGGCACGCCCCTCTTCCTCAGTGAGTTCTGAGTCTGTTGGTCAGACTCCAGCGCTCACCTTGCCATGCTGGTCTGAGGATTCCAGAAGGGACTGCACCACACTCCCCACCCTCCTGGCCTCCTGCTAACATGCAGGCTAACACAGTCAAGCGGCTATTTTGAGCCTTTGTGCTCATCACCAGCCTGCATGAGAGGACAGAGGGACTGTGCCATTAGTGACTCAGTAAGGAGAAAAGGCTTCACAGGAAAAGTCCTCACTTCCAGGTCCTTCTGCTGCTCAAATCCATGTCAGACCAATGGCCAAGCCCAGTGTGTGTGTGTGTGTGTGTGTGTGTGTGTGTGTGTGTGTGTGTGTGATTCAATGTAAATACAACACCAGAGTGTAGGTTTGTTTTTATTAATAAGACCTTTTAAGATTTGTGTTACACTAGAGAGCAAACTTTTGGGATTTTCAACAGTTCAAAGATAATGTATGTAATTCTGTTAAAAACCTGTCAACTCCATACCACAGGTTAATCTTTCACTTTGTGCTCAAAAACCTTGGACTACTACAGACAGCAGGATCACCTCCTCAAATCAAGAACAGTGGCTCATAACCTGTGAGTTGCAATCCTGAGGTCGAACAAAATTCTTTCACAAGGGTAGCCTAAGACCATCAGAAAACACAGATATTCACATTACAACTTGTAACAGTAGCAAAACCACAGTTACGAAGTAGCAATGAAAATAATTTTATGGTTGGGGGATACCACATGAGGAACTGTATTAAAGGGTCGCAGCATTAGGAAGGTTGAGAACCTCTGATCTTGAGTACCTTTCAGAGAAAAAAAGTAGTATTGGGTAAATGTCTCACCTCTATTCCCTGAATGGGAACTTCATGGAATCCACCCATCAGAAAGGAGAAATTGTTCTGTAATCCTGCATGCTAAGTGATAACTTGAAATGCAATCAATTTAAAAATGAATTGAGTATAAACATCTCATTGAGGGCAGGTGAGTTGTACCTTGTAAGGTAATTCATTATGTGTACTCATGAATGAAATTCTTGCTAAGTAGGAAGATTTTCTTGCTTCCGGTTCAGGAAAACAAATTCGGTTAGTGGTGTGCTGAGGTTTTTGGTTCTCTCACTTGATGTTTGCTGGGTTGATGTCAAGCCAACATCAGGAGGCTCACAGACCCCTCTGATGTGCTCCTAGGTGGCTACTGCCATGGTGGCTACTGCCATAGTGTCTACAAGTGAGGAGGCGCCTGCTGAGCTGACATGGGCCCACCATGGCTATTCCTAGTTACAAACCCAGAAGAAAGGCACCCATCTGTTCACCACACATGCTGGAATATTCATAGTGGCACCGCTCATAATAGCCCCAAGCTGGGAACTACTATATCACACTGAGAACGGACCACCCACCACTATGTGTTAGGGATGAGTCTCACGTACAACATTGAGAGATGCCAAGCACCAAAAGGCACAATTCCATTTATGTCCAGCACAAGAGACAGCTAAGTGTGGAGAAGCCAGGAGAGGTTATGCCAGCTGTAAACTACAGAAGCAATATGAAGGGACTCCCAGAGTCCCAGCAAGGATGCTTCTTGACTTGGGTGCTGGTTATGTGTGCATTTAGCAAGCTGTGTATAGCTAGTTTTGTTTTATTCCAACCAGAAGAGGGCCAAAACATGATGGTGAGAAGCCTCACCCACTTGTGGGGGTTCTGGTTGAAATCTCCCATCAATAGCCTTTTTACAGGAGTTAGGGGTGGGGACACATCTGTCCCAGGAGGTTGAAATCTATCTTTGAGTTAGGTTCCCAAGGCTCTAGGTTCAGAGGCAGAGCTATAAAACTCAACTGTATTGTATGAATCTTACAACAACCATCTGATTACCATATCAATGTCACATCTGAAGTGATGTGCATTTTTCCAAGTTTCTTAATGTCATAACTGTTTTGCCTCCATGCATGCATGTGTACCATGTATGTGCCTGATGCCTGTGGGGCTGAGAGGGTCAGATCCCCTGGAACTGGAGTTACAGTTGTAAGCCGTCACATAGGTACTGGGAACTGACCCTGGATCCTCTTAAAAAGCAGCAAGTACTTAAATTAAGTCTTAACTGTGGGCCATTTCTCCATTTCTCAGGGTGACTTTAAAACCTAGCTCTGAAGAAGAGATCTTCAAGCAGGGTATGGCAGGATCTATCAGCACTTGGGAGGCCGAGGAAGGAGGATCATGGTCTGAACTGTACAGAAAATTCCCGAGGAGTGAGTGAAACCGTCTCAAGAACTGTGATCCTGTCCTGCCAGCCTGGGTTGTCTGCAGCAGGCATCCCCACACAGGTACCCCTCAGCACACGGCAACCACAGAAACCATGACAGATGACTTTTAAAGATCCCAACCCCTCACAGTGAAAGAAACAGCTCCATGGCTTGGTGCACATGCCTACACTAGCCAGACTGCCTTCCCTCGGCCCATCATGTAGCAGCCACTGGACAGGTGTATTCTCTTAGAATGTTCAATCTTAGGTAGCAGGCTTCAGGAGGAGTATCCTCCTGTGCTCTGTGGGTTCTCAAACATATCTTATACTATATACACTCTTGTTCTTTTGTGATGATGGGGATTTAGTCCACAAAGTACAAAAAGTACAAAAGCTGAGGCCCAAACTTGCTGATAGGAGCGAGTGAACTTAGTCGCCATGCTGTGTACCACAGGGGTGCTCCTCGGTGCCAGTGTGGGTCCGGGGTGCCCCACAAAGGTTTGGTTACAGGACTGACCATGGTATCAGGCCAAACTCTTGGGACTCGGGGCCTAGCGAAAGTCAGGCTGTGCAGTCTGTGTCCCTGAAGGTGACAGCAGTCCCCTCTCCTTTTGCTCTCCTTGCTTCCTGGCCACCATGACATGACCAGGCCTCCTCGGCCACCCTTCTGCCATGATGCACCGCGTCACCACAAGACCAAAGCCAAAGGGTCACATGATCACGGAGTGAACCTGCAGTCCAGATAAACCTTTCTTCCTTTTAAGTTGACTTAAGAGTTTTGTCCCAGCAACAGAAAACTGACAGGCACACTCTGCTTATTTAGAAATCCAGCTGGTAAATAAGGAAACAAATGGAGTTATTTAATAAAAGGTGCCTGGGCCTTCTTTCCACGGAGGCCATTAAATGGCCACATCTTTTGCACTAATTGAATACGTCACCAGGTTTCCATCAGCACTGTTAGGCGGGGGTCGGGGTGGGGGTGGGGAGCATCCTGGGAAATTGAAGCAGGTTGCTTGCCCCTCCTTGGATGAGAATGCAGAAGGGTGGGCGAGCAATCTCCAGACTGAGAACTAAGTGTAGTGCAATGTCAGAATCACAATCATGGGAATGGGACACAAACACTTTTTCACGTACTATATTAGGTAAACAAACGGCAACCGGCAAAATAAATACAAATCTCTTTTGAATTAGGTATGGTGTCTTTTTATTTCCAAAGAAAGATACCAAGAAGCAGAAGAATGAAGCCGTTAAAATCAGCAAAGCTGCAAAGTGGGGGAGAAAGCTGAAAGGGGGACAGGTCTCACTGGACGACAAACACCTTTGAGTGCAAACCCCAGGGTCCAAGGCTGCAAGCCTAAGTCGCAACACGTCCGACTCCGGCAGCCTGCTGACCCATCAGCAGCGGGGCTCAGCCCTCTCTGCTGGGTCCTAGCTCTGCACATTCTGGACAAGTCATGCACATACATGTTA
Source organism: Peromyscus eremicus (assembly GCF_949786415.1). Lineage (NCBI taxonomy): Eukaryota > Metazoa > Chordata > Mammalia > Rodentia > Cricetidae > Peromyscus > Peromyscus eremicus. The sequence continues at coordinate 13,748,942 of NC_081431.1, read as the reverse complement.
CACGTCAGGGTTACATGAAATTGCATGCAATTCACACATAACATTATTGGAAGGCACTGTAATGTGTAGCAGAAACTGCTACTTTCTGGCAAGTCTTCCTAGGGTGGATCCAAAGTGGTCCTTTATATTAAATCATTGGAAACTTTGGTGCCAAACTCAGGCGCTACCCGATCCCACTGAACCAACCATCTTGCCTTCTCACTCTCTCTTTTACTTCCCCTTCTTAAAGCACGTGCCAAGCTTGGATGATGGTTTTTCCTGACAATGATACCGTGTTTCATACAGACTTTCAATTTCATCAGTCAAGCAAAATTTTACAGTAAGTTATAAAATTTACAGTAAGCTGTGGCCAGTTTCATTTCTCCTGAATTTTAGCAAGGCCTATAATCCACAAGATTCACTGAGATAAGATCCACAAGATTCCAGCTGGCAAATGATTTAGAATTAAAACTCTTCCATTGAGGTGTCTACTTGGCTTCTAAAGTCTGACTTAAGTGATGCTGCCTCCACACTTGACTTTAGATTATAAAAGTCCCCAGTTCACAGGCTGCAAATGTTTATCATCCTTTAGCAAGAATAGCACTGGGCATCTTTTAAGGACACACGTGCATATTTCTAACAGTTGCTGCAGCAAAGCAAGATGATATGAGACTAAAAGTCCAGTGTGTTCTAAAGAAAGGTCACAGGCTCCGACTGTCCACCTCTTCCAAGACTGCCCCTTACAATCTATCTCATCAATGCATTGTGCTATTCTAGTGTGCGGTTTTTTGGTTTATCAACTTGAGGTCTAAGAAGGAAAATGCATGTAAGGATCTAAATCTGGTTCCTTAGCCAGAAAGAGCCACACTGACTCCCTACCTCCTACAAAAGAAGAATCAATGCTAGAAACTATTTCCACGCTACACATGGGCCTACTCACTGACTCCCAGAGGCTCACCACAGAGCACAAAAGGATCAGCTGGCTTGCATCAGGCAGAGGATCTGGACCTCCTCTCATGGGTCAGGCCCTGGGTTTCTAGCTGGAATCCCCCGGCAACTGTCTGAAGTTCTGTTCTGGGTAAAGCAGATGCAGCAGCCTTTTATCTGCTAATGGGGGTCACTAGAGATTCAGTGGGTGCCTACAATTATAGACCACAGAAAGGCTTCCTCAAAAGTACCCGCCCTTATTATAAACATGTATTATAGAGATATTTTCTACTAACTACAGATGTCTCGAGACAGAATTTAAGAAAACTCTATCCTAGTTTGCTCACATTCATGAGAATAACTCCATCATCCCCACCACATACATACATCATAAAAAGCAAGTCTTGTCAATGAGAAATGAATGCCAACACATATAACAAGAGTCAAAGTACCCCAGGAGGACAAGATGCCCAACGTGTCTTCAGTCACCTATCTTAAAAAGCAAGCGGCAGTGTCAAGGGGGCACTTTGCTTTTAATTGTTGTAAAGCCTGGGTCAAACACAAGGAGCTAGGGAGGAATGGACTTCATCTACTAACAAGAGTAGACAGAGAGGGACGTGCAGTGCCGTCCCTTGTTCAAGCTGGCAGTGACAGAGTGAGTGCACTGTGACAACGGGCTCACAGGACACAGGCATTCACGAACACTGCGGAGGTGCATGTGCTCCAGGAAAGCAGGAGGGCTAGGCTGCTGCCCTCACTGGCTCAGCAGTCAGCTAGCTGAGACCCAGCTCACAAAGCACGGAAGAGCACACAGGGCTTGCTTTCCACCACTGACGGCGGCGCACTGGAGCACAGGTCTGAACACGACCCCAAAACATCAGCAAAGAACACTGGTCTTTCTGACGGCACACACCTCTACGGAAGCCACCAAGGTGTCCCCAGTGTTCCAGTTTATGAAAGCACACAGATGATGCGGAGTAGACAATCACTAGTGCCTAACAGAACACTTCTGACCTCAAAACGGCCGTCTACTGATACTTCCTTATTCATAAATAGGATGTCAGTTCTTTACTGAACATAATTAGTGTTTTTAAACATTCAAAGGCTGCTCTCTAAGAGCAGAGAGCAGAGGGCTGGAGAGACGATGGCTCAGCAGTTAACAGCACTTTCTATTTTTTTCTAGAAGCCTCAGGTTTGATTCCCAGCATCGAAAGGGTAGTTCACAACTGTCTATAACTCCGATTCCAGGAGATCTGATGCCCTCTTTTGACCTCCAAAGGCACCAGCCACCTATGTGGTGCACAGATGTACATGTAGGCAGGACATCTATAGGCATTAAAAAATTCTGTTTCCTGGGTCACATAACTAACCAACAACCACAACTACAGAGGGTGAATGAAGAAACTCAACTAAATTTCAGAGGTAGGAGGGACCTTACAGACAAGCGCACACGGGGTCCCAACTCAGTGCCTGCCTCAGGGTTCACGGTCACAGCAAAGCAGGAACATGGAAACAGAGTAGTAGTGCATATCACACAGGGACCATATGTACCCGAATTAATTGTCAGCAAGTGGAATGAGGTGTTTAGGATAAGTAAACAAACTCCTGAAATTGCCCCGCCCCCACCACAGCGGTAATTAGAAACTGTGTCTAGATTTTTAACATGGTTTTCTTCTTCTAAATATCCATACATTCCCAATTACCTTTCTCTGAGATAGTTTTCCTAGGCACTGTGCAAAGCTGGTACCAAGCACCATCTTGGTCTCTGAAGGGCTAAGCCAGCTCAGTTCCAATTTCACCCGATACAAAACGGACAGAGGCCTGGTGGCTTTGGTATCAGGTAGGGCTCATGACTATAAAGTTGTAAGAGAATTCCTCAGGACAGACAGACCTCAGACTTGAGGGTGAAAATGTTTGGGGAAATCCCACAAGTTAGAACATCAACTAGAACATCAAATGCCAAAACATGCCTGCATCCAGGTTCAGCCTGGCAGTGGAATGACAATCTTATGCTGGTATGTCTCACCTAGAACAAGTTGAAATTTAAAAAAAAAAAAAAAAAAAAAGCACAAAACACCATGTGAAAGCATCTTAAAAGCTGTGTGGATAGAACTGACTAGAGAACGTTGAATTTCAGATGCTTTTAGGTACCAAACTTTAAAAAGGTTTCTGAGTCACACTTCATGATCACAATAGACTTCATGATTATGAAGTCACACTTACTTCATGATCACAATTTTGATTTTTTTTTTTTTTTTCAGTGCTAGGGATCAACCCAGAGCCTCACACACACACTATGCATTCCTACAGCGACTTGCATCTCAGAGCGAGGAAATACGCATGCTTCTTCTCTGTGGGGTAGCACGTTCCTTGTGCCGCCTGACTGACCTCCTGTGTGTGTACTCTACACCTACCTAGAAGAACCACGACTAACACCGCATCAACGGGCAACATCACTCACTGTGTGACTTAGAGATTTTGTTTTTTAAAGGAGTCTATTATCTACGCTAAAGAGATCTTCCTGGAGTCAAAAGGAGACAGTTAAACCAGATTTACAGAACAATAAATGGAGATTGTCACTCACAAATAGCTCTTTAACCAAGTACATGAACATTTCTAATTTTTATTAAAACAGAAAGCCCTATTATCTTGCAGCTTAATTTATGTTTAGAGAGGGCTGAATTTAGTGATGAGCTCAGTGGGACACTTGAGTTTCCTACTGCCAGTCAGTCATGTGCTCTGCTTTCTCTCAGCCCTTACCTAGGTCCCTGATCAAGGTCTTCGAATCCTAAGGTTCTACACCAGAAGCTTCTAAGGCTGTGTGTTACTGGAGTACCTGGTAAGCTTCAAACTAGGGTACAGTGACAGACCTCCTGTCTAAACACTTAACTGTGGCTTCGGTTTTTATCCATTCTGTATGTTAATGAGCATCTATAACTGAAGGGAAAAGCTATTTCCCATACCCCTGCTCCTTGCATGTATCCTTATCTTTCGATGTCAATGGATATGATCAATAACTGTAGCAAATTCTTTTTAACATCTTAAGTCATCATGACCAGGTCACTTTTTACCCTTTCAGTGACTATTGCTTTACAAATTAACATAGTTCATACTTCAACAGTTTTCAAATTCACATTTTTATTAAAAAGCTCAATTTTCCTTGTCTGAGTTGACTAGTCATTAGTATTCTACTGATGGAAGGTACCTGCTACTCCGTAAATTTATTGTACCATTTTACTTTCTTTTCTAATCAACTAATCAACCTTAAGAGTTTAAAAATTTGAATGTTTCATTTTTCCAACATTAAAATACCAAGAAAAAAGGGGATGGGGCTAGGAAGCTAAGCTAAATTGGAAAAGTGCCTCCCTCGCAAACACAAGGGCCAGAGTTAGATCCTAGAACCCATGTTAAAATGCTGGGGGTGGTGGTACCAATTAGTAAGGCCAGCACCAGGAGGCAGAGACAGGAGGGCCCCTGTGGCTCACAGACGGCTGGTCTAGCTCAATTTGTGAGCTCTAGGTCAATGAGGGACCGTCTCAAAGGAAGTGAGTGGGGAGGTTCAACACCGGTCTCTACATGCGTATATGCATGTTCACCAACGCCAAAGACATGTTACAAAGAACCCTAGTACTTCAAAAAATCAAGGGAAACACAAGAGAACGAGATTCAGTCCACAGCCTGTTTTGATGTTGGGAATAGAGAAAGCCTGTATCACAGAGGAAGCCCCCCACCCCCAGAATATCTGGTATAAAAATAGACGGCTTTTCTTGAGAGAGTGCGGATTTTAGCTTCTTAGTCAAATAGGTGTTTCCTCAACAAAAACAATTCCTGTGAATACATGTTCTCCACGATCTTCATATAAAGTACTGACCAGAGTAACTGTTTAGTCATGCTCCTTAAAATACAGTAAGTTTTGACTTCAAAAGAAGCGCTGAACTTATAAACAGTAAATGGCTCTCATCAAAATGTCGGAGGTATCAACTCCAGTAAACTCAGGATCCTTTTATATTTCTCAGTGCTCTGGGGAGATGATCAAACACCAATTCTATTCAAAACAAAAATGGCACTACCAGGATCAGGTTGGAGTTTGGAAGTGAGAAATGAGAATGTCCTTAGGAAAAGTGGATTTTCTTACAGCTTGATAAAGGACAGGTACCCCCTTTACACTCTGCCTTCCGTGACATCATTTCCATGCTACGACCCATAGTACTTTACGGATTTCTTTTAGACAAAGTCTCTCTACGCAGCCCAGTCTGACCTTGAACTCACAATCCTCCTGTTTCTGTCTCCAGAATGCTGGATTAGAGACCATGGTAAAGGGCTTAAACAATTCTCATGGCCACACGAAACTACAGGCCCTGCAGCTCACTTTCATAGGCCCTGCGCCTACTAAAAGCACGAGCTCTTCACAGCAGCCCTGAAAAGATGGATAAAACTTAGAAGACAGTAATTTTAGCCAGGCAAACTGAAAAGCTTAGCATCTGTTGCTTAATTCACTTTTGAATGAGAAGTGACTAATCTGTAGATAAAGCAGGAATGTGAGTTAGGACACAAAGAAAAATCAGCTGGTGTTTTCACAACGGTGGGCTACATAATGGCTGCAAAATGCAAATTAATGCTAGGAACATGTAGTTCACAAAGACGGAGGACAACTTGGGATAGAGGCTGGGGTCTGGTAAAAGGACAAAAACATATACAAGATTATTGTACTTCTAATGAAGAAATTACAGTTTGAAAATGGAACTCAGAACTGATACTTTATAATAGATAAAAATGCTGAGGCTGATATACACAGAGCCAATTTAAAGAGATCAGCATAATGTAGAAAAAAACTATAGATGGTACAGACTACTACATGTAAAGTGAATAACTTGGCAATATCCTTTAATCTGCAAATTATATAAACAAAAATGAACTGTGTAAGAGATGAAATATATGATCATGTTATAGAACAAAAATGGAGTAAAACATTTTTTACCATCTTGACTATAAAAGACACTGTATCAAGGTATGCTGAGAAAATGTAAGATATAAGGAACACATAGCATTCACCTCAAAATGAAAGGCAGATAGATCATCACATATTCCCTTTGTGTTATGTACTATTCCTGACTTGGATGAAATCTTAAAGAACAGTGACATGACGTGTAAACTGTAAACAGTGAAGCTTTGGGCTTCATGAGGTGCGAACTGTACACCCAGTATCATCACTTGAGTTTGGAATTAACATATTACTTTAGAAGATCATCTAAGTGTCACAAACAAGAAACATGTATATACTGAAATTTTATTTCAATCGCACAAATGAAGTTAGCGTGTAAGAAATTTAAATGAAACAGTTATGGTAAAAACAGCAGAGAACTGAAAAACCTAAATAGGAAATACACCTGCAGCATGAGGAGTCAACATTCAATGTTTCATCTTTAGTTCTGATTGACACATTATGCTTGTAAGTTTTGAACAAACTTTGAGATCATGACGACTATTCTTTAGAGATTTCAGCACCAGCACTAAGGTTTGTACATTCAGGTTGTTTGCTATTGACTTGCTAGCCATTTACAGGGTGTGTTGTAGAGCTGTCGCAGGTCAGATCACAGTGTTGAGGAGAGCAGTGCCTTCCTGTAGTTAGAAAGGATCCCTAAACTGTACTCAGCTGAAGACATTCAACACACAAAAGCAAAACCCACCATCATACTATGGTTCCAAGGAACAGTTCTGGGAAAATAACCTAAGCTTCGGTTTCCCATTTTAATCACTGAAATCTCTAACAATGACAAGACTGTCATGTATGACAGTGAACATACAGAATAGTCCAATTACGCTTCTAGGAAAGAACACATTTAGCCATGTGGGATAATGTAATATCATGGAGGATATAGCATGAGTCAACACTGGTTCTTTTTTTTTTTTTTTTTATCATTTTACACAGACATTGTGTTAAATATTAGACCAAGGCACAAAACGTTTAGTGCATAAACCAGTTTCTTTTAGGACTTAGCATCTGACTTTAGTATTCTGTCTCACTTTGGACCACTGATACCCAGTACTCTACCTATTACAGACTATTTAACTTCAGCAACAAAATCAAAAGTGATGTTTGATCAGATCTGTAAGGGATGCACACATTTACATTATCAAAGGAGCGCATAATCAGAAGTTCAACAGTAAAATGCAATGACTATTTCTTTGAGAGAACAACTTATGCATCTTTAATGCCTTTTAACTGCATCTTTAATGCCTTTACTATTACTGCATGACAATAGAGAATGGGTAGAAAAAGAGCTGTGTATTTGAACTATGGTAGCTCATCCCTCACAGTTTAATCTAAAAATGAAGTTTCTACAGAAACAAACTCTTAACAAGGAAAAAAAAAAATCCTCATTCAACTTCTCGGTAGTGTGATGACTGCAAATTGTAGTGTTTAGAAAACTACGCTGTCATCAAGCTTTGTTTTAAAACTGAGACGTACGAAATCTAGAAAGCAAAAGAAAGTGGATTATTTCCCCCATTTTTTTTTTTAACGTTTTGATAACCAAAGCAAGTATGGCACATTAACAACTCAAGCATAAATCATGATGGAGAGCCTGGAGAATTTTTGATTTCCTAGATTTTCCAAAAAGCTAACATTACAACAAATAGAATTTCTCCCTTATTTTAATCTTGCCAATTATAACATAAAGGGGTGGAACACATCCAACAATCTCAATCTCTCTCCTCTCCTCTTCTCTCTCTCTCTCTCTCTCTCTCTCTCTCTCTCTCTCTCTCTCTCTCTCTCTCTCTCTCTCAGGGTCTAAGTATCACTTCAGTTTTATGAAAAGAAAACTGCAGAACTCCCCACTGGTTTCCCTTTATCTGGTGACTTCTGTGACCCCAACTGCTGCCATCATTGATATTTCCTGTATTTTAGCACAACCAAGGTCAAGAGCAGCGTCCAATCAGGAGCATGCACCCAAACACCTGCAACACTGCAGGGACCTGGTGAGAGCAACTGCCAAATTCAGTGATCAAACTTTGGAGATCCACAGTGAGATGTAATTCATGTGAAGCTCAGAATCATGCTTCAGACCATTGGAATTGCTGGTTAAAATACAAAGAGCTGAAGACATGATGTAAAAGATTAAGTACTTGGTTTTGTTAACATGTTTATCGACTAAAGTCACAAAATATTTCTCATAATTCATGCAGATAATTGAGAAAAAAATAGTGCAGAATTAACTTTAAATAAAAAATTATTCCTCCCCTTCCTCCCACTTCCCTATATTCTACAAAATATTTTCCCCTGGGACTAGGCCTTGAAAAGGCCACTACATATTAGTGTGACATGCATTATTGTCTGTAATTAAAAAAGCTAACTTTGTGGTGATTGTAATTACATTATAAAAATGTCCGCATGCATAAGTCTAAAAAAGGTTGAAAACCTACAGGAAATCTATAATAGAATGTTTTACATTTGACCACTGTTTGTATATAGAAGTCATAGATTTGGTAAAGCATTGTAACAATTTAGGAAGGCATCTAAATATTTAAATTCTGGACGGATTTTGTTTTAAACTACAAAATTGCATGAAGGCTAACCCGAGAGACTTCCTATCATTCTAAATTCCTCAAGTGGGACTAAACATTTTAGGACCTTTCTTATAAATACCACCCTTTGAAAGCACATACAATTCCATTTGTTCCATATTTTATGATCTTAACTATTCACGGAATATCAAATATGATAGGAAGACAAACCTGAGAGAAACATTTACAATGCAACAGCAGAACTTGCTAAATTAAATTCTTCATCAGCGCCCCCTAAAAAAACCTCCTAAGCCTTTATCTTTATTTTAGCAATGGATTGTGGAAAACGTGCAGTTTCATCTAGACATGAAAATACTTCTTGCCTGATGGGTTTAGTACTGCTAGGGAATTCAAACAATTCTTCATCCTGCGGTAAAGGTCAGAACAGGAGCAGCACGCCGGGAGGGAGCAGCTGGTTGCCAGGGTCGCTATGTCTGAAGGCTTTCAGAGGTTGGCGCTTTTTCCCTCCTGACTGTATCCATTTTCTTCTTACAGCTTAAAAATCGTAGGGGGTTGTTAACAGTTGTTTGTAGGAATTCTTGTTTTTCTCCAGATTCAAGTCCTGTCTCTCTTAGTTCGCTTCTCTATGCAGTATTCGACTTGCTCAGTTCCTGCCTGATTGCTGTAACAGGGAAGGAAGGACTTTCAATGTCAGTATTCCAGGAAGGAGATACAGATGAATGACTCATTCCTAAGAAATCTGAAGGGTTGTGTTCAAACTTGGTCATAAAAAGATACAAAATTTACATCTCCATTGTATACATCTTTTATATCACAAAGATTCCAATCACATGTGATTATATTTGCGTACCCCAGGCACAGACTCTGGTTCTGTGGGCTCCAAAACAAGGGGTGTACAGTGGAATGGATGAGTCAAGGTGTCTTAGAGAAAAATCTGCCTGACCGGTCCCCACCACATACTACACTTGACACTTAGAAATCTTGTTTATCTTCATTTTTACAAATAACCCCCATTCTAGGAGGACAGCACCTCCGCAACAACCTGAGCCAAGGCTAGCCCCTCCGGAAGAGCAGTGTGAAGAGAGCCGCGGGCCTGGTACTTACCATCAATAAGCTCTTCCTTCAGCTTCGCTAATTCTTTTCTCATTTCATCTAAAATGTCCTAAAGAGCCAAGAGAAAACACCAGGAAACAAACCACAGATGAAGGCACAGCTAAGCAGTTTCCTGTTCAGACAAAAACTTAAGAATATCTAGAAATAGAGGTCTTTTGTGTGTCTGTACATGACCAGAGAACAGTCTCGGGTATTAGTCTACAAGTGCAGGTTGTCATCTGTCTGTCCATGTGTGTGTCCTCCCTCCCACCTTTCTGAGACAATCTTTTTACTTGCCTGGAACTCACCAAGTAGGACAGGCTAGCTGGCCAGTGAACCGAGGACATTGCACACCAACGTGCCCGGCTTTTTCATGTGTGTCCAGGGATCAAACTCAAATCCCCATCTGTGCGCTTGCTCCCAAGGGAGCACTTCTCTCCCAAGGGTCCCTCCACCCCATGGCTTCTGATTCCACAGTTTCAATTCTATTTCCTAGAAGACTAGCCTTAGTAAATTCTGTTTAAACATTTCTTCCTTACCCATCTTTGCTTCTTCTGGCCTAATAAGATATAAAATGGCCAGTTCTGTCATTCAGAGAAGTATCACTCAGACAGCTGTGAGACCCAATCCTCTGGCAGCCATCTAAGAGGTGATGTATTGATGAGGAAGATGTCACTGGACAACCACCTCTTGGCAGATCTGTCACTACATCTGAAGTATGGCAATTTCTTAGGAATCACCACAGCTTGCCAAGTCCCACTTCAAGTACCTAACAGAGGAGGCAGCAGCCACACATAGCTGCTGAGCTCTTGAAGTTAGTCTGAAATGAGACGGACTCTAAGTGTAAAGCATCTGCCATATTTCAGACTCAGTATTAAGAAAACAATGTGGAGGCTGGCTCTTGAAGAAGACCCAGGTTTGGTTCCAACTCACATGGCTGCTCACAACCCTTTGTAACTCTAATTCTAGGGGAGCCGATGATGCCCCCCTCTGACCTCTGAGAGAGGAAATAATTCATTAAATGAAAAATTTAACGAAACAATTCAGTAAAACGTCAAAACATTGTGCGTATACTGAATTCATTTTTAATATATTCAAGGTTAAATAAAATACTTAAATTATTTTTGTTCATTTTAAACAGATTTCATTGTTTTTTTATTTTCCACATATGAGTATTTTGCCTGCATATATATACATGTGTGCCTGATGCCTGAACAGGCCAAAAGACAGCATCAGATCCTCTGAAACTGTATGATTTTTAAGAGAACACGTGGGTATTCAGAAGTGGATCTGGGCCTCTGCAATAGCAGCAAATGCTCCTAACTACTGAACCACTTCTCCAGCCTCACCCTATTCCATTTTTTATGTGGCTGCCATTTCGTGTGTGTGTGTGTGTGTGTGTGTGTGTGTGTGTGTGTGTGTGTGTGTGTGTATGTAGATGTATGTATGTATGTATGTATGTATGTATGTATATATGATGCTCTGTGTCTCCATCAAGAATTTACATTAAAAGTTAAAAGAGAATGAAAAAGAGCCACAATTTTCATATGTGAAAAACAACAGCTATCTTTGGAAGGGATCAATTCCTCTTAAATTATGTGTTATACTGTACACTTCAGGAAAATTTTAAATTATCTCTTAAAGTTCATTAAAGAAAAAGCTTTCCGTGTACAAATGAGGTTGATGACTATCAACTTGTTAAAATCCTTTATTTTTGCACCAATCTATTTTTATAAATCACTTCAAACTGCTGGAGTCAAAAGCTGGAGATCTGTTTTTGCCAAACTGCTTCTTAGAAATCCTAAGTATGCAAGAGCATCCATTTCCCATACATTCTTGCCAAAATCAAATTTGTTCAGATTTGTTTGGTCAAGTTTTGCCAATATGGTTAAGAGGAAGGTGGAAGCCCACTGTTACGGTAATTGCAAGCCTTATCCTTACATCTCAGCTTTTATTACACTACCACTCCATGTCCCCTTCACTGCTGCTGGAAGTTAAAGGGAGCTCACGGAACCAGAATGGAATCAAGATGGCCACGTTAATTTGTCTACAGTATCTGTTACTGTGTGATCTTTCAGAGTACTCTCAGGATCCATGTAGAACATATGTGCGCAAGGTCCCTTGTTCCCTTTTAGGACAGAAAGATTAGAGGAAGCTACCCCGAGTACCCACCTGCTTCAGTCTGTCATAGTCGAGTCCTTCTGTCTGGACTCCATTGGCACTGGGCTGTGACGAAGGTGTAGATTTGGGTCTGTACAAAAGAAATTTCCAGGACAGATAAATTACATTTACAACATTTAATGAGTTTGCAAGTAACTGTAAACTTGCCACCCCAATGCCAGATTTAAATTAACTTCTTAAACCTATTTTGCTAAAAAGTTAATTGTCAAAATTGTAGGACTGATTAGAACAGGAAGCAGAAAATGTCTTTCACTTTTCTCACTTGCATCATCTATTTGAAAAAGAAGGAAAGGGTGACAGTATGGTGAAGCTCCTTTAAGAGAACAGAAGACAGCACCCCCTTGGACCAGGTAACACACAGCATGCTGACCATGGACATGACAAAAGAGATCAGTTGAAACTCCCAAGGCCTATATAACGCAGTCAGTTTGGCTTTTGAAACTTTATATTATGCATTAAATATCAAGCAAATCAATAAAGGGAAAGCTCTAATATCTAGAATATTTTATTTAACACAGATCAGTTTATAAGTTCTGAGCCTCAGTTTGTAGGAGAAAAATAATTTATTTTTGTTAAGCCTAATTTCTTTGTCTATTTGCTTCCTTTTTAAGCATTAGAACAAAACCGCTGGAAGCTGACTATTAGGTTAGAAGCACGCTCTCTACCCAACTGGCGCTATCTTCCCATAAAGTGCATACATTTACTTTGTTTTGAAAAGGAAGAAAGAAAACAGAAAAATAAAAACTGGAAAGTTCTAAGATAGAAGCTGTCAGTTACAACTGCACTTTCAAAAGTTTAGCTTTTATTAAAAATTTTAACACAGTAAAATAAGTGTTATGTATAAATTAGGCATATTTGGAATTAGGCATATTTCAAACATAAGTTCCAACATGAAATAAACCAGTCATGGCTCCCTCTCCAACCATGGAAATAAGAGAAACTCCTCAGAGGGAGCCTGGAGCTTCAGTCATGCATGTCTTCATTTTCTGGTTTAGAACAGTAACCATTCTACAAACCGTTAGTAAATCACATATTTCAATTTTGCAGAGTACCAATGTTAGCAAATTATCTGAATTAAGACCCAACACATGTAACTTGCTATAAAGTTATATTTCATAATTCCTAAGATGAAACACTTCAAACCAAAAGGCATTGTTCATAGAGATGAAATACTTAATTTGCTTTAGTTTCAAAACTGCTTAAAAAGCTTATTATGAAACAAAAACAAGAAACTCAATTTTAACTTATTGGGTATCTGCTTCAACAGTAACTTCCAGAAATTTGTTTAGTAAGTACTGAGGATTTATAGAAAGCTGCTTCTCCTCTTATGAAGATACATCTTTTTTTGTTGAAGACCCTACTTAATTCTAAAGTCTTAAGATCTAAGACCCACAGCAAAATATCCAGTGTTCTGTGTATAGTAAATATTCTTGAGGGTTGGCACACTGCATTTTATACACCCAGGGTTATTTATCTCTGCTTTCAAGAATTAAATTATTAATTAATCTGCATTTACCTTTCCCATTTAAGATAATTAGTTACTTTTCTCTAAGATATACTATAATGACTATTTTTGAAATTCCAACAAACGGGTACAACCTGCTACTTAACTGAGAAATATGCTGTATCATATAAACACATCTGCATTTATTAAACAATTTAGAATGTTAATTAATAAACAACTGTGCAAACATGCAACTTTAAAAAAATTTTATTCATGCTAACATGCAATCCATCACCACCACCTCCACCACCACCACCACTACCACCACGAGAATTAACTCAAGGGGGAGAACTTTTCATACTGAAGGAAAGGAGTAATCACCACTTTTTAAAAAATTTTTTTATTTTAAAGAAACATTATCCGGGCACTAGGTGTGACAGTAAGGTCTCTTAGAGGACTTTGTTGTTAGGTACTGTTTTTCTCTATGTTCTAGCAGATTTTCCTAATAAATATTTGTTAAGACAATTCGCCTTCCTCAAAGAAACAAAAAGGCTGGACTGTAAAATGAACATTTATGGAAAATTAACTGGTTGATAAATAAATCTGCCAAATTTTGATTGCCAGTGGTATAAAAGTAACTTTAGCAAATAAGAATTTGATCAGAGTCCAATTACAGAACTCCTTACTGACAGATATCCTCTCTATGTATTACTTAATTCATGTGTTCAGTAGACCTGATGAACATTTTAAAATATAAATGTATAACATTAATGTATTTTTTTCTTTTGAGATAGGGTCTCTCTATGTAGCCCTGGATGTCCTGGAACTCTCTGTCAGTGGCTCTTAATCTTCCTAATACTGGGACCCTTCAATACAGTTCCCTCATGTTTTGGTGACCCCCCAACCATAAAATTATTTTCATTACGGCTAGGTGTGATGGCACATGCCTTTAATCCTAGCACTAGGGAGGCAGAGAGGCACTCAGATCTCTGTGAGTTCGAGGCCAGCCTGGTCTACATAATGAATTCTAGGACAGTCAGGGCTATATAGTGAGACCTTGTCTCAAAAAAAAAAAAAAAATGATTGCTTATTCATGACTGTAATTTGGCTACTGTTATGAATCGTAATGTAAATATCTGATGTGCAGGGTATCTGATATGTGACCCCTGTAATAGGGGTCATTTTACCCCCCAGAGGGGTCGTGAGCCACAGGTTGAGAAACATTGCTCTACGTAGATCAGGCTGGCCTCAAACAGAGATCCTCCTCTCTCTGCCTCCAGAGTGCTGGGATTAAAGGTGTAAACCACTGTGCTTGGCATATATTAAAGTATGTCTTTTTTTTTCTTTTCTTTTCTCTCTTTCTTTTTTTTCTTTTTCTTTTTCTTTTTTTGGATATAGGGTTTCTCTGTCCTGGAACTCACTCTGTAGACCAGGCTGGCCTCAAATCCAGAGATCCACCTGTCTCTGCCTCCCAAGTACTGGGATTAAAGGCATGTACTACCAAACCCAGCTATAAATGTATTTCTAATAAAATGCACATATTTCAGTTGTTTATTTATTCACTCATTTATCTGAGACAAGGTCTCATTACATAGTCCAGGGTACCCTTAATTTATAGCTCTGCCTCAGTATCCCAAGTGCCAAGATTATAGGCATATAATACCATGCCCCTCTCTGTATCTGTTGCTTTTAAATTATGGGTTTTTATTATAACTGATAACAAAACATGAGGGCTTATTAGATGTTTAAATATGTGTTTTTTCCTTAACTTTAGCAAACTGTTACCTAGACAACTACCTATAAAATAACTATACTGCAATATTTAACTTCCTATTCCATCAAATTAATTCTACAAACTGCTGAAAAGCATCTACAGACTTTTAATTGTTGTCCTTTTTCAACTAAGAAAGAAGCAGATCCTGCCCCTCCCTTTGGGAGGTGGTGGAGGGCAGTGCTGGAGACGCTGAACCCTTATGCGTGCTAAGGACGTGACCACTGAGCCCTACTCCCAGACTTGTGTCTTTAATATTCTGAGGTTTGGGGGTTTGTTTGTTTGTTTTCCCCATTAAAGAAAATCTTAGGGCTCATCTAGAAACAATGTGCTCAAGATGCTAGGTACCAAATTATTACAGACACCCTCTTTCCTACATCGAGGTAGCAGTTTCATCTACGGTACAATACTGTCCTGTGTTCTAGCAAAACCAGCAGAGGGTCTTTGATTCCATTCTTTAAAATCCTTGTCATATAATCATGAAGAAAGCGGCCTTCAAAGGGAAATGCTTAAGCCACCAACACCATAAGATCATCTGACTTCTATCATTTGTGTTCATCTGAATTCAACTATCAAGCAATAGCAGGGTTCTATATTAAATGTTCAAACTACAGTTAAATAAGAAACTCATCCTCCTAATGTCTCCCTTGTGGTGATTACCAATCCAGGTAGAAAAAGCTCAGCCCTACCCTGGACATGTTATTGAAAAGTCTGAAATCACAAAGTCACAGCAGGATGATACCTGTGTAATGAATCATAGGACCTGTTGTCAAAAACAATCTGATTTTTCCTTGGAGAATCCCGTCTATGAAGGGGAAAAACCATTTAAAGGGTATACAATAGGACTTTAAAAGATAATTCCCACGATGCTACTGATTTATAGGCTTTTAGTTATAGCAAGCAAAACAAAAATAAAAAGTGTTAATTATCTTTAAAATATCGATTTTACTAAATTGTAAATTTTGATACCAATTTACATGACACAATGGCTACTCTTGTAGGCTGCAGCTACCTACTTACCAAGGATCAAAACACAAGCAAAGACATCCCTATTCAGTAAATATCAAAGCAATAGACTTAAAAATATCCGTAGCTTGATACATACAAAACTAACTAATCTCGGGCACGTAAAGAACATTTCCTCCCATCATGAATATAAAGTCAGTAGATTTTTAATGAAAACCATAGGAACATTCCAATATTAGATATCATTCATCTCAATGTATTTTTACCACAACACTCTTACCTACAGTTAACTCAGAAACAAGTCAGTCCTATTTGTTTATGGACACTATCTTGCTTTGTTTTTGGAGACAGGATTTCACGTAGGCCAGGCTGACCTCAAATTTAGTAAGTTGATGAATATAACCTTGAACTTACTTCTGTCTCACCCCCAACCCCATACACCTCAGTGGATTGTAAGAATATGCTACCATGTCCAGTTCATGCAGTGTTGACACTGAACTCAGGCCTCTGAGCATATTAGGTGTGCATTCTGACAACTGAAAGGGAGAGAGAGAGAGAGAGAGAGAGAGAGAGAGGGAGGGAGGGGGGGGGGAGGTGTGTGTGTGTGTGTGTGTGTGTGTGTGTGTGGTGTGTTTAGGCCAGAGGTTGATGACAGGTGTTTTTCTCAACTGCTCTCTCCATTTTACTTTTTTGGAAACAGGGGCTCTTGACTGGTCAGCAAACCTATCTTTTCTAATTTGACTATGATTAAAAATGTTGGCTTGGGGTATTTATTACTTTTTGATTGATTTGATTTTTTAAGACAGGGTCTCACTATGTAGTCTTACCTGGCCTGGAACTTACTATGTAGTCTAGTTTGGCCTCAAACTCAGAGATCTGCTTGCCTCTGTCTCATGGATGTTGGGATTAAAAAGTGTGCACCACCACACCTAAATTATTTATTTTTTGAATTACATGCAAACGGGTGTTTTGTCTACACGTATGTCTACATGTGCATGCAGTGCCTTCACAGGCCAGAAAACAGCATTGGATCTCCAGGAAATGGAGTTACAGACAGTTGCTGGCTACCATGTGGGTGGCTAGGACTTGAACCTGGGTCTAGTAGAGCAACCACTGGGCTACCTCTCCAGCCCACAATTACAGGTTTCAACTGAGATACAACAAATATGTACCTTTTTTTTTGCTCTCTTACATTATTTGTAATCCTTAGCTGAATTTCAATATAAAACATAAAAGTTTCTTCTAAAATTATATTTTAAAAACTATGTAGAGACTAATGGGGGCATTATTGGTCAATGCTCTATCAAATTTTCATTATTGTTCAATGTTTAATTTTTCTGGGGCAGTAATTCTATTTTGGTTATGTTGGAGATGCCCTAGGTTCTTTGGGAGGTTGTCAAAAATATTTAGGTTAAAACACCATTTACTTGCAAGTTTCTTTCAAACTATTAAGAGAAAAAATTATGGATGCAAAGACATAAGACATGTAAGTCTGTTAAATTTGGGTGATAGTTGCATTTTAATATTTGCTGCACTATTTTTTTTAATTTGAATAAAAAAAACAAGTTGAAAGGGATAAAAATATCCTAAAATATCAAAAAATCTGATTAACAAATGTGTCAGCAGAATTTATCAGATAATCAGGAGTAGCAAAAATATGAATTCAGTAGTTGTTCAGTATATGGTGCTTTTATGTTTTCCTTTGTACAACTAAAAACTTTCTATGAGAACATGTATTAACTTCTCTGTAGACACATATGTAATATAAAACTGAGAACAAGTCCATACCTGGAGATGACAGGAGACTTACTGCCATTCATTGTGTTCGTTCTTTCCCAAGGTTTTCTGGTCGGTTCTTCACAAACAAGAAACAAGTGTTACTAAACACACCTCAGACCCTTCCAGAACCATTGCAAAACAAGACACGGAAGAGCTATCATTCTATGCACACAGTAGTAATACATATACAAAATTTAAATTCTGAACAGTGAGGACTCTAAATTGTATGATTTTAAAACTTAAAACAGAAATTCAGGAGGTAGAGGCAGGAAGAGCTCTGAGTCTGAGGCTAGCCTGGTCTTCAGCGAGTTCCAAGCAGCCAAGACTACATAGTGAGACCTTGTCTAAAAAAATCAAATCAAAGCAAAACAAATAAAACAAAACAAAAAAAAAAGTGAGAAGAAATGAGTAAGTTTCCTTAAAACCCCTTATATAAAATCTAAATAACCCAAATGATAGTGGTGATAAACATGATACAGAGAGGATGCCTTTAACTGATCAGCACAGTTTACACTAGAATCCAACATTTCACATACATTCAAACAGCTCTCGGGAATCAGTCAATTCTAGGGACTTAGGAGACACGGAATGGACACGGGCTTTGAATGTGATTTTTCTAAATTGGCCGATTCACTGATGCTGTGTCACTTGATAAAATCAAAAGTGAAACTTTGTCACAGAGGAAAAGCATTTGAGTCACATTCAAATCAAGTTTATCTATGAGTCATGTTCCCACTACATACTTTTATATAAGAAACTTGGTTTCATCTTCTACTGTCTCCCTTCAAGTGGCTTCTGTACATCTTCACTCAGAAGGAAGCTTTATAGTCCCTTCGAACTGTATGCAAACTAAATCTAAACTCCCTTGAAGCCCTGCTTTGGGCTCTGAATTGCTGGTACCAAGGCATCTTGGGAAGAACCTTCAAGTTGCCACTCATCTCCCTGTACTCTATCATCATTTAATTCTTCCTTTGGTATGGAAACAGCTAAGGCATTCTGTCAATGAACACATGAACGGCAAGTTCCAGAGTTAGTAAAGGAACATCAAAAAACCAGAGAGGGCCAAGATGGAGTAAGAAATACATCAAACACACTAATCCAAGAAATAGAGGATGGAACACATACCAGGAAGGGGGGAACACCACCAAGACACTGTTGAGACACTGTTATCACAGAAGAAGCAGGTAGAAGGGTGGGAGTGACTAGAAAGTTTTAAGATTCAGCACCAACATCTCCTTAACAGATGAGTGAGGCCCTTCTTCAACTAGGGAGAAGCCCCGTTAATCTCTTCTTGTTCACCTGTGTTGTTGTTTGAGACAGTCCCTCACTGTAGTTCAAGGTGACCTGGGATTACACACACAGTCCAGGCTGGTCTCAAACTTGTGACAATCCTCCTGCCTGTTTGCCAAATGCTGGAAGTGCAGTGCAGGTAAGCATTATCATGCCTGGTTACTGTGACCCTTTTAATCTTTTGTTGTTGTTGTTGTTGTTTCTGAAACAGAGTTTCTCTGTGTAACAGTCCTAGCTGTCCTGAACTCTTTCTACACACCAGGCTGGCCTCAAAATCAGACATCTGCCTGCCTCTGCCTCCGAGTGCTGGGATTAAAGGGCCGTGCCATCACTGCTTGGCTACAATGTCAATTTTAACAATTGAATGAAACAATGAAAAAGGAGCTCTAACCATTTCTAAATGAAATCCTGATCTCATATATGTGGATTACAAACAACTGAAATTCTTATGAAGATAATATACCAAGCCCCATTTAGAGAAAAACCAAGGTGGACTGTGGGAAACTAGTTCATGGAGTCACAGTGTTAATGACGGGAGTAAGTCAATTCAACGTCAAAAGGATTTTTTTTTTTGGAGTGGGAAAATGAGCCAAGAGGAAAACCCACTACTGCCATTTTCCTACACCAGTATACTTTCTAACTATATACTAAATACTTTTCTTTATATCTACAGATAAATACAGCTGTCACCTTTTTCTTCCAACAGATGGAAACTATTACAAGGATCCACAACCGTGCAGAGAATAAGGGACTGACTTGTGTGGTGCCAAGCCCAGCTAATACATCTGCTCTACAACACCTATCTCTAAAGTTCAGCAAAGTCACAGCTGAGAGGGTGAGAGGCTTAAAGAGCCAGCGGACCAGGCCTGATGCTGATAGGATCCTCCAGACATGACAGGGAAGCTGTATCCAGGACATCTCAGCAACAAGACCAGCACAGTGACAACACCAGCTGACATGCCAACACAGACAGGTAATTCCACATGGCCAAACCCCCAAAGAACTACACGTAGTCAATGGCTGCACAGAAAAGGAGAGTTTGTTTCCCTAATTGAGAATGATTTGAAATATATTATTTTTTTTAAAGATTTATTTATTTAGTACACAGCATGTATGACTGCTGGCCAGAAGAGGGCACCAGATCTCATTATAGATGGTTGTGAGCCACCATGTGGTTGCTGGGAATTGAACTCAGGACCTCTGGAAGAGCAGTCAGTGCTCTTAACCTCTGAGCCATCTCTCCAGCCCTTGAAATATATTATAATGCTGCCTAATATGTGCATTTCATTTCTTCTTCTAAGAACTGTGGTGGTATTGTGTTCCCCAAAATATTGTGCACCCTAATAAACTTATCTGGGGTCAGAACAGAACAGCCGCTAGATATAGAGGTGAGAAAATTGTGGCACACACGCCTTTAATCCTATCACTTGGGAGGCAGAGATCCGTCTGGATCTCTGTGAGTTCAAGGCCACACTAGAAACAGCCAAGCATGGTGACACATGCCTTTAATCCCAGGAAGTGATGGCACGAAGCAGAAAGGTATATAAGGAGTGAAAACCAGGAACTAGAAGCTTTTAGCCTGGTTAAGCTTTTAGGCTTTTGAGCACCAGTTCAGCTGAGATTCATTCTGGATGAGGACTCAGAAGCTTCCAGTCTGAGGAAACAGGATCAGCTGAGGAATTGGTGAGATGAGGTGGCTGTGGCTTGTTCTGCTTCTCTGATCTTCCAGCATTCACCCCAATACCCAGCTTCAGGTTTGTTTTTATTAATAAGAACTTTTAAGGTTCGTGCTACAAAGAACTGTTTAAAATAGTTCCCTGTAATGAATAACCTCATGTCTATAACACAAAGAACACACATACACACACATTATGATATTTGCCAAGACAGCATGAGCAAAAATGTTGGTTTTAACAGATTTCACAGTATCAGGAAGAAAAGCATTGATTTCTGAGATCACAGAAGGCAGGAAAAAGGTCACTGCCTTCAATTATACATAAAGCACTTTAACGTTTTTGGTAAGCAAGCAGTCACTTGGTCCAAACATGGGAAAAGAGACTTTTTTTAATTGGACAGTATTAGCATTTAGGGAGTGTTCTCCTGAACTTACCAGGTGTACTTGTTGAAGAGGCCTTAGAAGTTACAGGCTCTGAATCTTCCTAAATAAATATACAGAAATAGTCACACTAATATCACATTACCAGAGATACTATTCTGTGCAGCTAGGTTTACAAGCTCTCCTCCCATGGTCTTTCTGCCATCTACCTCGTTTTCCTTACACTCTGGCTCACACTGCTTCCTTCTCTTTCTGTCTTCTCCCTACCGTCTTCACAAAGCTCCTTCTCTGGTAAGTTCTGAGAACCTGTACTAGCCAATGCTAGGAACCTGATACAAGACGGATTTGAGGAATGTTATGAAAAGAGGCCAGATGGCCTAGAGAAAACAATTACGGCTGTGTTGAGTACCAGCATAGGAACAGTTAAGAGAAGTTCACCCAGCTGAAATGTGGAGGAGGACATGGAGGGTAAGGGGCATAGCTAATAAACACAGGGTTCTTAAGGGTGACATATAAACTATTGATTTAATATAACTCTTTACTCTTACATTAGCACAAAGAAATTGAGACACTTAACAGATTAGAAAACTCGTAAGAATTGATTCACTCACTTAAAGGTGGGCGTTAAGAACAGAAGTAACTTTGTATGTTTGAATTTCAGTACTTTCCCCATAACTCTCCATATTCAACTCAATTCGCTAAGAATGAGATTATAATTTTATACATAACACTCAAGGCATTTTTAATACTTGTCTAGTTAGAAATGAGATAAGCAGACAAGCTCAAGTGAATTAAGTTCAGACTAAATCATCTTCACACAAGTGTTTCAATAAGGTGGGCTGGAGTCCCGTATCACAAGGTACAGACATTTTATGTTCACTTACACTTCTGTCTTCTTTTTGTTCTGTTTCTATGGTTGACCCTTTTTCAGCAATTCTTCTCCTGGAAAGGCAAATTGATGAGAAATTTTTATGTCACCTACCTATCTTTGTCTGCCTGCCTGCCTGTCTGTCTGTCTACTCTTGTTCTAAGAACGAAGAGGACAAAATCATCAAAGTGTCCTTGACCCACTACAGTCATGTGTCTCACCTCCTGGCCAGCAGGGCACTCATCTCCTCCATTAAGCCGCTACCCCCTAGAGGAAGGGGTCCATTCCCACGACCAGCATCTGTTTTGGATGAGGCCAAGTTCACACCCACAGTACTCCCTCCACTTGGGAAAGAGCCATCCTCCACCTTAGTGAGAACACACACATAATAATTTCCTATGTAGATAATAATGTTTACTAACATATTCAAAACAGAGGAACATATCATTATTGATTTAAAAAATATATATATTTTTTTTAAATTTGAAGACCCAATTGAGTGAATAACGTTGACTTTATGTATCAATGGGAATTCTATTAAAGTTAAGACCGCCGACAATGGGAAAACAGTATTGCCTTTCCATATGATACATTGAAAAAGACACAATCCTGATGGCATTTTTTTTACCCTCATCCCAAATATATAATCTGAATCCAATACTAAGGGGGAAATATAATAAACTAAACTCAAAGATAATTTTAAAAAATAACTTTCAGTGATTTTAAAAGGTAATAAAGATTGAGGAACTGTCACAGATTAAAGTAAGAGACATTACAATTAAATTTAACAAATGATTTTGAACTAGAAAAAAAATATGCCATAAAAATTATTAGCTATCCCTCTCCAAATTCACACTGAGATAGAAAAATCAGAACATGGTATTTATGACTTACTCTCAAACCATTTAGAGACGAGACTGTGTGGGGTAAACAAGATATATGCCAAGAAAACGAGACAAATGGTAGTGAAATGTTAAGTCAACCTAGAGACGATGGGGTCACAGAAACTCTTCACACTAACTACCCTTACACCTCTTCACACTAACTACCCTTACACCTCTTCACACTAACTACCCTTACACCTCTTCACACTAACAGAAACTCTTCACACTAACTACCCTTACACCTCTTCTTAAATTTACAATTATGTTGGTTTTTAACCAATAAAGTTAATAACGGATTCATATCAGCATAATACAATAATTTCACTATTTTAGACACACATTTAAAGTTTGGTAATTTACCCGAGACACTTTCCTAAGTTTTGCTCCCGCAATTGCAGCTGCAAGTCCAGTTAACGGGCGATTGTCTTCTGACATGGATCCAGAGAAAATTCCAGATGCAGGGAGAGGAGGGGCAGGAGGTGGCGGAGGAGGAGGAGGAACTTGATTAGGAAGAGGGGGTGGGGGAGGAGGTGGAGGAGGCCCAGTAGATGGCAGTGGAGGTGGTGGAGGTGGTCCAGGCGGGGGAGGAAGTGCTGAGGCATAGGTAGGGCCTGTTGGGAGGGGTGGGGGTGGTGGAGGTGCAGGTGGTCCCAAGACAAGGCCTGAGAGGAAGAAAAGTCAACACAGCCGTCAACAACAGAGCTAAATCACTGTATTTTATAGGAGCAGATATACAGAATGACATTCTATAGTAAGCTGACTCAGACACTGCACATAAGAGATTAATTTATCATAATACTTAAAGTCTAGACTAGTTTTTAACAAAAGAGACAAGAATTGAAAGCCAAAGTGTATACACAACCATTTAGTATTTGACCCTTAGTAACAGAACCAATGAGACCCCTTCCAAGGGATTTGAAAACTAATGCTTACATTATTTTAGAAAAGTATGCAGTGTTCAATGTTTTACACACACACACACACACACACACACACACACACACACACACAGAGTTAGTACTGCCTAAGATAACAGACCCAAGGTAATCCATGTAAAACCTTCCATGCTGAGATAATACACTTAACTATGATGACAAAAAGATATTTGTTTACAGGTAGATGAAAACTGTAGAGAAGTGGGTCTCGGGTTTTAGTATCTTAAAGGGATTCTAGATGTAAATTTAACACATAGCCTAAGTTGAGAATCACAAAAGAAATAAAATGAACTAATATGGGGCAAAACCCCTAAAATAAGTGAGAAATAATTAATAATTTAAATATAGAGCTGTTCTAGCCCTCAATGTAGGGAATATAATTATTCAAATCTTGTAAAAAAAAAATCAGAGTAAAGAATTTACTTAGCATCAAAATACCAAATTAATGAGTATTTACTTAAGACTCAAAATCTTTGCTTCTGTAAAGACAGAGTTGAGTTGCACACTGGGTAGTCGCTGTCACTTCGGAGGCACACACAGAGAAATGAAGGGCTGAAGGTGAACTGTCCCATCCTGCAGACTGAGTTCTGAGCCACAGCAGGAAGACAGTTAGCCTTGCTGGGCTGCAGGCGCCTCTAGATCAGATGTCAATCATGACATTAAATTACACATGTTCTAATTTGATTCACCTTTTAGAAAAATCTGATCATCAAAGAGTTCATTTGAATCTAGACTGTAACACTGTTTCTATAAGCATGAATTTATTTTTAGCATCCTCACTACATCGGATACTCACAAACAACAAAAAGCAGGGCCATCATGTGTCTTCTTACAGAACTAGGTCATCTTCATGTACATCCTCCACACCTACTGCTCTATGTCCCTTTCTTGCTGCCATGCAGCAGGGCTTGTGTGTGGGGAAAACTTTCAAAGACTCTCTGGTTGCCCTTACACCACTGCTTGTAATCTGGACCATGGAATCCTCTTGGGGGCAAGCAAAAAGCCTGCCAACGCTCTCCTTCTGCCAACAGCCCAGAGGCTACCCACCCTAAAAGTCTAACACTGAGAGCTCAATACAGACGCCGCTAAAATGAGAAGGGGTCTTAGAGCCCCAGGGCAAACTCTAGGATGGTTTATCTGTGAAACAGACTCCAACTCTCCAGGAAAGGATTTAGATCTCATATTTACTGCATGGAAAATGAACTGGTCAAGTTTTCCTAGTGAAATTTAAAATAAATGTATTAGTATAGGGGCCTCTAAACATTAGAAAGCACCTTCTACAATTCTTACTTCAAAAGATCCAAAAACTTAAGTTTAATATGGTATCTCCCATACTAAATTGCTATATACAGTTAAGGCCCCAGGATTTAAAAAACAAAACCTTCAATTTTTAAAAATAAAATCAACAACAAAACCCCACGTCGTACTTTGGTATAGAGATACTCAATGATTAAAACCCTCCGATCCATTCTTCTAGGCAGTCCAAGCTGTCACTACACCCTACTCTCAAGTGGCTAGCGGTCAGCTGCAGTAGTGAAGGAAGCCTTACCCTGTGGGGTTGGCGTCTCGGCCGGCTGAGAGGCTGCCTGCTGCAAGCCTGGCTCGGAAGCAGAGGAGTCTCCCAGCTCAGGATTTAGAGGGGTCTCCACAGAGGCAGGGGCAGCTGCAGAGGGAGAAGGGAGAACACTGGGCTTGGATGAGGGAGTTGAGGCAAGAGGGGTGCCTGGAGGAGGAGAAGCCTGTGATCCACAGTGTGAGAGTGAAGAAGTGAGGGGAGGCAGCGGTGGTGGCGGTGGCGGTGGTGGCGGCGGCGGCGGTGGCGGCGGAGGCGGCGGCGGCGCTGCTGGCCCTGAGGTAGGCGGTGGAGACACTGGGTATGTTACAGAGTCCAGCAGCCCATTGGGTGCTGTTGGTGACGGAGGCATTTGGGGCACGGGAGAGGAGACACAGACGGGGAGGACAGGCCTGGGGCCGGTAGCTTTGCCAGGAGGGCTGCTAATCATTATCGGAGGAGATGGAGGGAGGGGCGAGAAATTGGAAGTAGACCAGGCACAGGACTTCGCAGCTGGAGGCTGAGAAGAGGGTGTGTTCACAGGAGAAGAAGGTCGAGAGTTTTTGTTCAGAGGACGAGGAACTGTGGCGTAATGGGGAAGAACAGGGTGGAAGGCTGAACCTAGAGATGTTGCAAAACGTGTCGCTGAGTGTCGCAGTGGTGGTGTAGGGGGTGTGGAAGTAGGTGGCAAAGCAGTCACTACAGCGTAATCAGGAGTGGCATCTGACACTGGAGCTGAGATGACTTTAGCATATGATGGAGGAGGTGCTGAAGGAGGCTGGCAACTGGAATACTCAGGAAGTGGAGCGCTATACAGGGAGCTGTCTGAAGATGGAGCTGGACAGAAGGTGGGAAGCAGCAGCAAGGACAGGATAAAAAAGGAGAGAGAAAAAGGGAGCTAGTGAAGCCACAAAACCAGCAATCAGACAAAATGTATCAACGTTGTCGACTATAGTTAGTACCAGAAAATTAGCCAAATCACTGTCTCCACTTGAGAACACTTAACTTGTAAAGAGGATGAAATAAGTTCTCTTAAATATGTGGATTAATACCCTATCTTTCATAAGAAAAGGATACTAACAGTCTTAACTTTTATTATTTAGTCCACTAAAACAGCATCAAAATTATTACAAACAGCAGAATAAACTGAGTTGTTTCAAGCCTGGCAAAATATCTAGTACACAGGGAAAGAGCACCCAACTCAGTGCTTATTTGTGGACACTTCTGTCTTCTTGGCTCTAACTCCAGACAATCAGTCAGTTAAACACAATGAATTAGCTTTACCAACTAGCCAATACTGAACCCCCACTGGCTTCTGACGTAGCTCAGAAAGATTAAAATTCTTTGACAATTACTCAACACCTTAAGCTTTACCATATCATAAACCTCTATGACTCTTGATAAATTCCACCAGATTGCTCATTTTCACAATACCAGAAAACGCTTAAATAACTAGTTATTTTTGAGAATATTTTTATGTCTTAATTTTTCCTTCAGAGACCTAACTATAACCAACCTAACTTCTTGCTGCATGAAGCATGATACACACAGTGTGTGATAATTTTAAGCGACTGCACATGGGAAATATCTTCCAAGTTCATTATAAAAAAAAAATCTTTGCATAAAAACACATTCACACTTTATAGCTGAATTTTAGGGCAGCAAGAAGAATTAAAATGACAAAATAAAAATTCCTAAGAGCTTTCTTTTAGTTTCTAAGCAATAAAAGAAACACTGGAGCAATAATTGCTGAGTATTTATCCCAACTCCACACTGTACTGCCTATCCCCAAGCACTGCACATGTGAAATATGGTAATTCACGATTGCACAGAGCCACGCCCAGCTCCGAGGCAGGAGACACAAGTCTGCAGACTCCTTACCAGCATTGGACACTCTGCGCTCTCGCTCCCACTCCACTTGCTCCAGCTGCTCCAGGCGCTCTCGGTCTTGCCTCTCCCGCTCCAGGCGCTCCAGCCTCTCCCGCTCCAGACGCTCCAAATGTTCCCTTTCCTGGCGCTGGCGCTCCAGCTGCTCCTGTTCCAGGCGCTCCCTCTCTAGCCTCTCTCTCTCTAGTCGTTCTCTCTCCAACCTTTCCCTCTCCATTCTCTCTCTCTCCAGCTCCTTCTGTCGCTGCTGTTCTTGCAGCTGCCTGAAATTAAAAATTGAATAAATAAAAATAGAACCTGTGGTCACTACTTCCACACAAAAGAGGGCTTCCTTACAGACACCTCGTGTTTTATAGCAATGAAACTAATTCTCAACAGCCGCATGGGCTCCATCGAATAGAGAGCAGCAAATAAACCTCCCACGCTAATCAGCAAGTCATTATATTAATCAGATGATGAAATAATTATAAAACAAAGTAATCTCCTTTTCTTAAAAATGTAACATTTTGCCGGGCGGCAGCGGTGCACACCTTTAATCCCAGCACTCGGGAGGCAGAGCCAGGTGGATCTCTGTGAGTTCGAGGTCAGCCTGGTCTACAGAGTGAGATCCAGAAGAGGCACCAAAACCACACAGAAACCCTATCTGAAAAACCAAAAAAAAAAAAAAAAAAAAAAAAAAAATTAACTGCATAAGTTACAATTTTAGAGAAAAAACAATGATCATAGCTATAGCTGAATAAAAATTTGCTGAATTGAAAATACACCCAGTTAAGTAAGAAACTATACATCACTGAAATTTCTTATAAGTAGGTAACTATAGTTAACATTTTGGCATAAACATCTAGACCTTTCGTTTTATAACACATACGCAAACTTTAAAATTCAGTCAAATCAGTGTCATTTCACCCCAACTCTGAAATCTTTTTCTGTGACACAATACATACTGGAAAAATTACCCCAAACCCTTATTCTGACATCTTTAACTGCCATGAGCACATCAACAGCATTGTTGGGTTGAGTT
Source organism: Peromyscus eremicus (assembly GCF_949786415.1). Lineage (NCBI taxonomy): Eukaryota > Metazoa > Chordata > Mammalia > Rodentia > Cricetidae > Peromyscus > Peromyscus eremicus. Next base: position 13,720,786 of record NC_081431.1, on the reverse strand, counting down.
TAAGCAGTCTCCAGTACAGGACATAATTTACCCTGGTATGCAGCCAGGACACTGTATATAATAATAAATGAATCTTTAAAGAAAAGACAATTTTTTCAATAATGTGCACACAATGAAAATATTCAACTAAGGTTTGTATTAAAATTTTAATTAGGAGCTAGGGATATGGCTCAGTTGTTGAGTACTGGCTGCTCTTTCAGAGGACCAGGTTTTGATTCCCAGCACCTACGTGTTAGTTCACAATCATCTGTAACTCCAGTTCTAGAAGATCCAACACCCTCTTCTGGCCTTCAGGCAAAACATCCACACACTTGAAAAATAAATTTTTAAAAAAGAAAAGTGACCACTGCTAATTTGAAAAAACGTAGGTTTTAGGATGTTTACATTTTGTGCTTCTGTCTCTTTTCATTCATACACACACACACACACACACACACACACACCTACATACACACATACATATATATCAAGCTTACAACAAAACAAACATTAGCTTACCAAGTCTTAACACGTCCTTACCCATTTCCTGTTTTAGCTGATTCTTGTGTCTTATCTTTAGATACCCATTTTCTAATGGCAAAAGCCTTTCACAACCACCATCACTACACACACACCACACACACACACACACACACACACACACACACACACACACACACACACAGAGAGCCATAAGAAAATAACTTGGCTAAATCAATATTCAGGGTTATACTAACATTATATAATCACTGCCCACAGCTGATCTACATGGTATTCAGACTGCAATTCATCCCCATTCTAATTGCTGTCCCCCTGCCCCCAAAAAGGGCTGTTAACATCTGTTTCTCTAAGCAACACAATGCTTTTAACACAGAGAAGGTAGATTTTCTTAGTCATCATAGGTAAGCTCGGTATGGATGTGTGAGTCTGGAAGCAGTACTGAATAGAGACATTTATAAAAAGAACATACTGACTTCAGAAGATTGCTCCACCAGTCAAAATAATCTCTAAGGACTGCCAGTCTATAAAAGTTAAGAGTGTCTACTAAGGAACAAAGCACAATGCCAGGGAATACTTCCAAGTTTACTGATAGATAACTCAAGTATGCAGACGATACACCTTCAAGAGACTGATGCTTGAAGAAAGTAATGAATAATACTGTTAGCCTGCTCATTGAAAAGATGATGTGTATATGTAATTGAAAAAAGTGTCAAGCACAAATTTTCTCACTTACAAATCTTTGGCGGCCTGAATAAATGAATAATTCCTACCTACATTGAATGCCTTACAAATCTGACTATAATGTTTTAACTTACAAAGTGAGACATTCCCAAATCTTTTTAAGAAGTCTCCAAGATTATACAGCTTGCCTTCCTCAGGATCATCACTACTAGCTTGCATACGGTAATTCATGAAGCCCTTTTTCCTGGAGATCACATACACCCGATTGCCGTCTCTGCCATTAGCAGAATGACCTCCAGAGTGTACTAAAGCACAAGCGTCTGAATTCCAGGCCGTGGGAAAATCCCAACAGGCTTGTTTTCTTTGAGTTAAGATAGGCATTTTCAATAATTTGAATGTTTCAGAGAAAACAATTACATAACCTTTCTCAGAAATAAATACAAACAAATACTATGTGGCCATTAAAGTATTTTAAATATATTGAGTAAAAGATATAGTTTTCTTCTATCACCTAAATATTTTTCTCCAAAACAGTAGACCCCCAAATGCAAACAAATGCTGAAAGAACTGGCCACAATGAGATATAAACACACACACACATGCATTTAGTTTATGTTTACTTAAGACACAGTCTTGTGAAGCATGTAAAATATAAATAAAACGTCAAGACACATTTTATTCATCTTCACCTTGAATGGTAGTTGGGTAAATACAGATTTCAATTCGAGACAGGGTCTCACTATGTAGCCCCAGCTGGCTTAGAACTCACACTGACCCACTAGCTTCTGTCTCCCAAGTGCTGGGATTAAAGGTATGTACTACTATACCTGGTGTAGATACATTTTTTTTTTTATTGTACAATGTGGGCATTTAATCTATTAGTTTAAAAAACAAAACAAAAACAGCAGGGGGGATGCCTTTAATCCCAGTACTCAGGAGGCAGAGGCAGGAGGATTTCTGTGAGTTCGAGCCCAGCCTGGTCTACAGAGTGAGTTCCAGGACAGGCTCCAAAGCTACACAGAGAAACCCTGTCTCGAAAGGGGGAGGGGGGGTGGGTAAATAAATAAATAAAATAAAATAAAATAAAAATACAGTTGAGTTTTAACGCCATGAAACTCCAAAGCTCCTGAGACAAGAGTCAATACTTACGACAAAATCCGATCAGCTCTTGGGCCATCCTGCCTCTGAAGGATAATGGGAGTGCTATATACTTTCATTACTCCAGTTCCTCAGTTCTGTGCTGGGATTATTATCCCCCTTTTATAACTTTCAGATAGTAGTGATGATCTGAAAGCTATTTATAGATATTAACTAAATTATCCTCTATGTTGAGACAAGCACAGGACTGACTCATGTTTCTTAGAATATATTTTTCCATCACAGCCAAGGAAGCCAAATATTAATAACGAGTAGGAACCAGAAACTGATTTAATGAATGATAGACACATGAGTAGAAACCTATATTATGGTATAACAAAGGTATTAGACCAACAAGGTTTAATATTTAAAATAAACATTTATTTTACCAACTAACTTCATACTGATTAAAAAAAAAAAAACCTATAAAAGCAATGTCTAGTGTAAAACTCAAACAGCATTACAATGCATCTTACCAATACTCATTATTTCTGATTTCTTCCCACAGAAATAATTAAGTTTTTCAATATTCTTCTATTTACTTCATGTTTCTAAACACAGCAATTTCTTTAGAAACACTTCTTCGGCTAGAGAGATGGCTCAGCCATTAAAGGCTAGGCTCACAATCAAAAATGTAAGAAATATTCCTTCTTGATTTTCCTTGCTCATCCATCATACCAAGGAAATTTCTAATACTTCCTTAAGCTTTTTCCCACCTCTATAGCACCACATCAACCCTATGTATCCTTTATCACTTCAAGCTCTCAATCAGAACTGTAAACAAACAGCTTTACATGGTTCAACATGTCAAATGCTCAGGTTTCTTACTCATTCTACTCTCCTTCCCTTCAGACAAACCCACCAAGAGGCCACGGGCTTCCTGATTCCAAGCAGGGAGGCTGTTTCCAGGCTATGAATTACTCTTTCAAGTTCAATCCCTCTTCTCATAGATTCCAACAATGTTACACAATTCTTGATTTCTTCCCTCTTTTTAACAGACTACAACATTCAGTAGCTTCTCATGAAGCTGTGTAGAAAATAAAACTATTTTTTTGAGACAGGGTCTCAAATTCAAACAGATACTAAAGGCACTGACCCACAATGAAGTTAGTATGTTAATACAAATATATATTTATGTTTAAACACAAATGTATACATAATATCAAAATTCAGCCTTGAATTTGGAACCCCCCCCCATCTCTGCCATCGAAGTGTTGAGAACACAGTTCTATGCCACTGTTCCTGGCTGGGAAGATATCTTAAACTGGGCTTCCTCTCAGTACTGACTAACATGAACAACGAGCAAGCACCAAAAGGAAAGGATGTGCTGGCTTCTGAACTCAGAGATCCGCCTGCCTCTGCGTCCCAAGTGCCGAGATTAAAGGCGTGCACCACCACTGCCCAGCATATACTGTCTTTTTTAAAAGAACTATTTATTTTTATTTTATGTGTATGAGTGGGTGTTTTGTTTGCTTGTATGTCTGTGCAGTGTGTGTTCAGAGCCTGCAGGGGCCAAAAGAGGGTACTGGACCCCAGCCAGAACTGAAGTTGTAGACAGCTTTCAGATGCCACATGGGTGCTAGAAGAGCAACCATTGCTCTTAACCATTAAGCAATCTTTCCAACCCCATGTAAACTGTCAGAGAGAGAGAGAGAGAGAGAGAGAGAGAGAGAGAGAGAGAGAGAGAGAGTGTGTGTGTGTGTGTGTGTGTGTCTAGTCTAGCTAATTTGGAAAGATCTACCCCTAAATGAGGTTATATTATACACTTGATTTTAGCTAAAAGGCAGAGAAGGGATGAAACTGTGTTATAATTTCAAGTCTACCTCTAGTGCAATCCTCAGTACACATGAAAAAAAAAAATCCAGTACATGGTACATGTCTGTAATCCCAGAGGTGGGGATGAGGATCCCTGCAGCTTGCTATGGATCCAGTCTAGCTGAATCAGCTTGCTCTGGGTTCAGTGAAAGACTGTTTGGAAAAATAATGTGGAAAGCAACTGAAGATACCCGATGTTGCCCTGTGACTTCTACATGCATGGGTATACAGGTGCATGTGAGACACACACTGACACTGAAAAAAAAAAACAATAAGGCTTACTGAAGGGAACAGACACTTTTATACCCTAAGACTATTTAATGTACTTTTAGATGTACCACAAGTATGCTTTTTACAAAAAAGCAGATAAAACAGAAGTCACCATTTCAAAGAACTGAAGGACATAATGTATTGTCAGTGTCCTTTCGGTCTGCTGCAAAAGAAGGAAGTGTAAATATATAGATTTACCTTCTCTGGATTTCCAACTCTTCTTGGGATGGGCCATTTTGAACTTGAGCAGGTAGTTGTGAATTTTGTCTAGGCAATGTTGGCCCTATAAGGAAGGGAAATATTACAGATGAATGTTACCATCCTACCTAGCTGGGTGGAGGAAATTAAACCATGAGAACAACATAAAACCGTCACATATTAAAAAAAAATGCATCTTCTTGTCTAGCAAAATAAAATATAAGCTTTATATAACACACAGCAAATGAAAGACTGCAACATAATATTGTCATCATCTTCAGAAGGCTTACTTGAAACAAATGGAAACACCAACAATAAAGGAAAAAAATAAACATTTATATATGAAGAGCTTGAGTAAAACAAGTGTTCAATGAGCACCTGAATAGGCACCTGAGCTTGACATTCTCTAAGACAATGAGACATTCTGTTCAGGGTAACTGTTCATGAGGTGACGAGGAAGAACTTAAATGAAAAATCAGAATTAAAAAACTCACCTAAATAGAACACTGGAAATGAAAAACAGGAGAGAGAGAGAGCATGAGAACCTCATTACTAGACTGAAGGATGCTAATGCATTATCAAACTTGCCCAACTTAAGCTGCCATTTGTGTTTCATGGCATGGCATTTCCAATACTGGTCAAACAAGCATGTGCTAAACTCCCATATACTATATTAACCTATTTATAATTTTAACAACTTTTCATTTGAGGTAAGAAAGACGTGGGGTGGAGGGGAAGACCCTGTGTTTACACCAACATGAACTGTCATGAGAAACCACTGACCATCCATTCCCACATCTACATACAATGTAGACCTGCCCTTAGCATCTTAGACTGTCATTAAATTATGGGAAATCTTATTGTCACTGAATATAAAAACTAAGAGAGATACATGTTGTCCCTAGTATAATATGACTAACCTAAGGCTGAGCTAGAACAACCTTGAAATCCACACGGCAAAAAGCTAGAGAGTAAAGACAGTTTTCTTCCATTTTGAGAAGTGGATTTCTGGCTCCTAGTGACCCACCACAAACGCCAGGCAGGAATTCTCAGAGCTCTACAGAGCACTACTATAACACAGTAAGTAAATGCTGTGTGCACTAGAGCATGTGATCTGGGAGTGAAGATCAGGAAAGTAGCTCTTTTCTCCTAGTAGAGCAGCCCCACGGTTGGAAGCAAAAGTCCCTCAGGATCTAATACAGCACTGGCACCTCCCAGGTGTAGAAAAACGGGAAAATGACCTGAACTTACCTAAGAAATTTTTCATCTCTTTACATGTTTTTAGATTAATCACTTAATTGGCCCTCTAATGACAAATTAGATGGCAACTGCAGCACTATATTTCATTAGATATTAAGTCTCCACTTTGAAAATCAAATATAAAATCAACCCCATGTAATTAACAAGAAAAAACAAAAACACATTTTAAAATCAAAGTCAAATACACACATAAATGTTTACATAAATGAAAATATAACTGTCATCTAATAAACAGTGTTTGGAAAATTAACACAATGCCTTTTTGAAAAAAAACTGTCCCATTGTGCTATAATCTAATGCTTACTATTTTATAGAGAAAAGACCCTTTCAGAAAAAGGTAGAGAGCATATGAGTTGGGAGGATAAATTTCAGAACCTATAAAATTGGGAGAGTATAATTTACATACCCATACTTCTATAAAGTGAAAGCATTTGGCAAGGCCAACTTAAAAGACCATTACGGCTTACTGACTTTTAAAAATAACTGTTTGAATGTTTAAACTAAAACTTCAGCCAGTATAAATAATGGAACAGCTGGAAGTCAGTAATCTGACTGTCATGCTCACATCTAAAGAAGGCATTGTATTTCAATGACCCCATTAATGAATTAAATCTATGTTTTAGCTGAAATCTCTAAATTCAAGTCAAAGATGCTAAAATTTCAATCGAACCTTCTTGATATTATCAAACACTTTTTGTTCATTTTTTAAACTGACTCTGGGCCCAGCATGGTGGTATATGCCTGTAACCTCACCATCTGGGAGGCAAGCACAGGAAAATCTTGAGTACAGGGTCACCCTGGGCTATATATACTTACATACTATCAACAAAACAAAACTACCCAAAAAACCCTAACAATCCTGATATGACTCATAAAACAAACTGAATAGGGAAATTCACTACAGTCTATTCCTGGCACATGAGATGAGAAAAACTTCAAGGAATCCTTTTAAAATGGGGATTTTGATCTACAAATAACTCTTACAATTCTTTGCCATGTAGCTTTATGATAATGAGACATTTGTTTTTCCAGGCATTCTCAAAATCCCTCTCTTTGGCATTTTTCACATCTATATTTAATCTGCTTATTTTGTTTTTCCTCATCGATATTGCCAAGTTGTAAAAACTAGCATATTGAAATATATGTGTAATTGAACATAATTTAATTATAAATATACTATAGTTATTAGATAAAAATTCTAGGCAAATTATGAGCTAGAAGTACACAATTACATTTTCCTTCTTGTTAAACATTTCAATGGGTTATAAAATTGTTGTATCAAAACTATTACACAAACAACAGAAAGCAGAAACTCAGGTTAGGCAAGGTTTCAGTGGCTGTATTTTCTGGAATGTATATTATTTTTTCAAACGGGCCATATTCTTAAATGAGTATCAATGTTTTCGTAAAATATAAAATAGGTACTTTCATAACCACCTCAGTGGGCCAATGACAGTATTTTAACATGTATGGTATGGAGGTGTTCAGTTATCTTTGTGAAGGGGAAAAGAAGAAACCACAAGGTGCAGAAATGGGCGACCCTGCTCCAGTCCTCCTGGAAGGGAGGAGGGCAGCTAACTGCCTGTGGGTTTCTTTATAACCTCACATGGTTGGTCCTGATTTGCCCGAGGCTAGAAGGTGCAAAGCAGCATCTGTGAATGACTGTTCCTAATGAAGACAACATGGCGATGCTGCTGATAAGCATCCTATAAATGATGGAAATCTGGTATGAACCGTCTCTCCAACAGGAATGGCGGTTCAGTCTTGCCTTCAATGTTGAGTTTTTGTTAAAGCACATTTCACTTACTTGCCCATTTTAATTCTCATAAATCTAGTTTCATATTTAGCCACAGACTATTGAAAAACATAGGACTAAAATACAAGTAGGTGCTACTATATACAATACAATCAAACTTACACTTGGCAATCAGATTGTAGATTGTACACAATCGAAGGCCGTTATAAAGGAAATCTGTTTTAACCTGTTATTTTTTAAGTTTTAAAAATTCACCTTTATTAATTAGGTCAAATCACTTTTTTCCCATTAAAACTGGGTGAACTATCACTCTGCACATGGATCTCAAGCTTTCAAGCACAAGTTACAGTATCAAGTATGTTTTCAAAATGAGCTGAAGAGAGGCCTAATCACACAAGCCCAGGGAACCCCAGGAGAAGACACCACCAGAAGTCAAGTCAGCGATCATATGCTACCTGCAGTGCTAGCTGGAGTCTAGGAGAGGGGAGGAGACATTTACAGCAAGTCATAAAATAGGCGCTCACTGCTGTGACCATCAGCTGGAGCAAATCGAAATATAACTTAAGTGACCATGCGATACATTAGAATTTTCTTTTTTCCCCCTTATTTACAGCATGCTTGTGTAAACCAGTAAGCACATCAACTCAAAAAGGATTTTCCTTAAAGAAACCATATCAACACTGAAAACTACACTGAAAATTCTGAGTCACATGGATAAAGTACACACACTAAACTATTAATTCAATCCCCCCCCCCCCACACACACCACCTTACAGTTTTTTCTCATGAAATAATCTAGCTAGTCAAGGTATATATGAGTCAAAAAGGCACACGTGAATCAATAAAAAGTTCAAATAATTAAGACTTTTTGAAACTTGGATTTTCAAAATAGAAAGATTCAGAGTCAAATAGAAATAAAAAGAATTCAAACAATGATAAGTAGCTACATACTTGTCTATATAAACAAATTCCTTGTGCAAAATTTATATATATAAATTTTATATAAAATATGTTTATTTTATATAAATTTTTATAAAATATAAATGATTGCTCCAACCTGGGGTGGCTAAGTGACATACCTAATTTAACCATGCAAATAATACATGTATGTATACACATGTATGTTTATGAGTGAACATGACAGAAAACTATCTATAAGCCTAGATTCAGTTCTAAGCCACAGAAGCCTAACCTACTGAATAGAGGAGGCTGTTGTCTGAAACCAACCTATAAGAGTGAGTTTACATCTGCCTGTACAACATGCACATCTAGAACTCATCAAGGTAAACAAAGCTCTTTTCAAACAAGGCACATTTACATTACTCAAATCATATGAAAAATGCATATACCCTTTTCCTTTAAACTAAACTGAATGTCGGCTCCCAAAGAAAATTAGAATTTAAAAAACTTCTCTCATTTATATTGGAAAAGGTGAACAAAAATAATTTGAAGATTCTATTTCTAACTAAATCCTCACTAGTAAGCCAATTCAAAAGTTAACTCAAAACCACCTACATGAACACAACAAATATCACAACATAAAACAGAAGCTTGCTTTATATCCCAGATACCACAAACCAGACTAATGGCCTAGGGGACAAAAGTTATGGCAATGTGCAAGTCGAATGTACCACAGCTTGAAAAAGTAATGTAAACATAATGTTGCTTACCACAGAAAATACATCGCAAATTAGTGCTGTCCTGGGTAGCAGTAACCTTGCTCTGGGCTGCAACAGACACCTCCGTGTTAGAAGCTTCGAAAGACAATGGAGCCATCTGAAGAACTTCACATTAACTAAAAGGTGCTTTGAAATGTTCAAAATGTATTTATACATACGTCCTATCTAGATCCTCATTCTGGAAACTTTATCACTTTACAGCTTAAATATTTCCTGAGTTATACAATCAAAGAATGCAATCTGCATTTTAAGACTGTATTCTTTAAAACATTAGTGAAAATGAAGTATAGAAAGTTAAAATATATGGCCAATAGAATTAATTTCATGAGGTCTACCCCCCATTTATGAGAACTGCATTAAAAAAATTCCGGGGAATTACTTAAGATTAATTTAATTATGATTGCTCACTGGAAAAAAACAAACGCTATCAATTAAAAGGCCGTAATATATATTCACTGATATGAGATTACTCTGTACTTAATAATAACTAACGAGGTTTACAGAGACACACTTTACTACTATTTTTCCCTAGATATGAAAACATACTCGACAAAAATTAATTACTAAAAATTCTGTGTAGCCACAACTAGCCATTTAACCTAAATGATTTACATTAAAATTTAGTTTATCAATGAAATAATTCATAAATTCTTTTTAGGAAGAAAAACTCAAAGAGAAAGTGGTAATTTCTGAAAAGAGGAATGCTTTATCCAATCAAGGCAATACCCAAAATTGGGATGAGAAAGAACTTTTTCTTATTAGTAACAACATGCAAAGGGTGCATCAATAATTTCTCAGAAAACCCTTTTCAGCAAGGCAAAGATTTTCTTTTCTTACAGGTACTAGCTAAGAAAACAGTTAATGGCTTACATCCACGCTGGTTTAAGGAAGAGCATATTAAAGTGAACAAGACAGCATTTTAGTATATTCTTTAAATAAGACAACGCCTGCTAAGTAAAAACCAGAACCAAACCAATTTATATTCAAAGGCTTATCTTAATATGGTAATAAGTTATAAATACAAATAATTTTTTATCATTTTTAGGAAGACAACATAATCTAATTAAATCTTAAATTCTTAGATATAGTAGGTACTTCAAACACCAATAAAATTGATAATGCCAGCTTTGCTAAGTATTTCCACCCACCCATCTATTAAAGACGCATGCACAATATTTAAGTGTAGTAACATAACCACAGGCACACAAAGGAAGACAAGCTCAACAAGCTAATGAGACCATGCTAAAGGAGATAAACATTTTAGAAAAATTATGATAATTACATTTTAAACTCCTTTATAAAAATCTTTCTCGCTGGTGTTTATAAAAGCTACCTCCACCAAATCTTTATTGGTAAACATGCCCAGTCATCAGGTTTACCCTTGAGTTCCTTTAATCCATATTAAACAGGAAAACATACAAGGACAATTAAAAGGCTCACATGAAAAACCTGAGAAAACATCTTGTTTCTGACAGCAAAGGAGCGTCCCCATCCCATGAGCAATCATTTCAGCAGAAAGTCACCTGACAATTGTCAGAATGCAGGCATCGTTACCACTGCAGACCGACTCCAACGAGAACTATCGTTCTCACAACTCAACTACTAAGAGATGTCCCCGCTTGTCATCGTTAAGCATCTTCTTTCTGGTTACTTTTATTTCTGTTAACAAGTAAAGCACTGATTGACTTTCTGATAGGGTTGCTTGAATTCTACTGCAGTTTGCACTTCCCGAAGATACTAAATTATTCATTCCATCATATGCATAAGGCTAACAGCTTCCTGCTTGCTGCTGATGCCATTAACTCTTTCTTTACTAAACCTGAGAAGGTTGGTTTATACAGGTAAATACATTATTACCAGTTTTAATGCTAGCATTTATCTATGAAAAGACACTTTTTTTTTTTTTTTTTTTTTTTGTAAAGCAAGCCATACAACAGAAGCTTAGTTAGGGCTAAGGAAACCAGGGTGAAATGCAAGGGAAAACAAACCTAAAGCAATGAAAATTAATCAAGAATGTAGAACTTAACATCTTTATGATATTTCTGCAAGTAATATAGCCCTCCTCATCAACTCCTTTGGCCTTTTGATCTTGTTCAGATGCTCATCTGTCTCTTAATGTAATTTGTGAAACAGCTACCCTTCAGGCTTTGCCCCTGCCTTTACTATTTTTTACCATTTGACTTTTTTTTTAAACAAGGAAACAAAAAGACATTAAGTGAGGTGATCTATAATGGAAAATGGCAGGCTTCTTAGCTTTGATCCATCATTCTATTGCATGCATTTTATTATTACCTATAACTACTACAGCAGACCCTTAAAGCATTTGTGCTTTAAAAAAAAAATTAGTTAGCCGGGCAGTGGTGGTGCACGCCTTTAATGCTGCACTTAGGAGGCAGAGGCAGGCAGATCTCTGTGAGTTCGAGGTCAGCCTGGCCTTCAGAGCAAGTTCCAGGACAGCAAGGGCTGTATTAAAGAGGTCATGTCTCAAAAGAAAAAAAAAAAAAAAAAAAGCCATGAATGTGAGGGGGAATGAGAGGGTTGGGAGGGAGGAAAGGGAAGAGGGAAATGATGTAATTTATATTTTAATTTAGAAAAGTTTTAAATCCTAAAAACAACAACCAAGTTCCAGATTGCAGGGCATTATTCAGAGACATGAAAATTACAAACAGTAAATTTATTCAAAGCAACGAGCACTTTAAGGTTTGTTTGTTTGTTTTTTGGTTTTTCAAGACAGGGCTTCTCTGTGCAGCTCTGGCTGTACTGGAACTTGCTCTGGAGACCAGGCTGGCCTCGAACTCTCAGAGATCCGCCTGCTTCTGCCTCCCAAGTGCTGGGATTAAAGGTGAGCACCACCCCTGCTAGGCTAATATTGCATTCTAAAAGCACTTTCACAGCATTATTTCAAATTTTGTTTTGAAACATGTATGCTTAATGAAAGAAATCATCTCTCAAGAAATGGAGCACTGTGTAGTTATAACCACATACGAAAAAAAACCAGCATTATCTAGATCTCCCACTTCTTTGATTTAATCTAGAGGAGTATGTATATGTATTTGGCTTCCTCTCCTTTGCCACCAGAAGGTAATCTTTCTTCAACTTATGGTTTCAAATGTACTTATCATTTACTTTTAAAAAAAGAAGAAAAATGGCTATAAACAATAGATAAATTGCAGATCATTTACCACAAACACTGTACAGGCCCCTCAGTCCACCATGTCTGGTTAGTCCTTTATTTTCAACCAAGGAACAACACACTGTCTCTAGCTGAAGAAACTTTAGGGGTCAGCTCTACTAGATGCTCAGTGGCCAATAATTTACCAATCCTGTCATATCCTGATGTTCTAAAGACACACTAACCAGTGCCTCCTCATTCATTTCACTAGTTCTTCCTCCTAAGCACGGATCAAGACCTGTCGACACATCAATCACCTCTTGTGTCTTCCTGCCCTTTATCATTCAGGTGTCAGGCATATACTCAGAGAAAACAGCACACTTCGCCGTGGCAACATGTGTAGTGAGCATCTGCTGACTTTCAACCAGCATTATCTACTCAGCTGCACAAACTAGAAACACAGAGCTGGGACACCTCTTCCCTTTACTCTTATTGCTTGATCCAAAGCCTGTCCATGAAGCCTCCTCACTTCCATTCCGTCTTCACTGACACTAATTGTTTGGTGATCTACTGCTTAGGAGCGTTCAGGGTTGAGAAGTTTAGCGCATACTCAAGGGAGGAAGGAACACTCTTCTGTTCCCTTTCCCCATACTTTTTATTTTTCTATTCTTGTTTTATAATGTGTATACTATGCCAACACCAAAGTGTGTGTGTGTGTGTGTGTGTGTGTGTGTGTGTGTGTGTGTGCGCGCGCGCGCGCGTGGTTAAGTAATATCAATTTGGCTACTTTTCAGCAAGAATTGAAACAAAAAAAAAATTTTTTTTTTGAGACAGGGTTTTACTGGATAGCACAACTTCCAAAGATATTCCTTAAGAATATGGAGTTGGAGAGATGGCTCCATGGTTAAAAACACTGGCTGCTCTTCCAGAGGACTCAGGTTTGGTTCCTAGCACTCACATCAGGAAGCTCACACCTGCCTGTAAGTCCAACTCCAAGGACTCTGACGTCTTCTTTGGGCCTCAGTGGGCAACTACATATACATGTATAGACACTCACACATACACATAAACATAAAAAGTTAAAGAAAAAACACCTCTGAATATATACACCCATTTAGGACAGCCCATCAAAAATCAGGACTGTCCTAGTGACACAGGTCAGCTGGCTCCCTTTCCATGGGAACCCTATGCTGCCTGTGCCCTTCTTTCTCTCTGCACAGTACTTCACTATATTTTAAGTAAGTTGCTTACTAAGAAGCCTCAATATCTAAACTAACAAAGGACAGCAAATACCTAAATAACAAGAGTTTGAAATTGGTTTTTGAAATTCATAAACTCACAAAATGTTATTGTAATAGTTTTAATGAGTTTAAAATAAACTGGGCTTTCCACTGTGAGACTTATTACATAGAATTAAATACAAGGTTTTAATATGTATTATTTGAAATGGCATTTAAAAATTGTTTACACAGGGCTAGCAAGATGGCTCAGAGGTAAAGGTGCCTGTCACCCAACCATGCAAGTCTACCTGAAGGAAAGAACCAATCCCACAGGGTCCTCTGATCTTCACGTTACAGACTGACATGCTTGTGAGCACACCCACACCCAAACACAAATGTTGACAAACCAAATATCACTATCTCTCAAGTGTAATAATAACAATGTACCTTTGTTTTACTATGCTTTTAAAAATATGGTGTATTAGGCTGAAGAGATGCCACAGTGGTTAAATCATTGGCCTCCCGAGTGTGAGGAAGTAAGTTTGGATCCTCAGAATCAATGTGTCAGATAGGTTTGGTGGCCCACCTATAACTCCAATTAGGAAGTCAGAAACAGCATACTTGAGCAAGACCTAAAATGCCAGCATCCCAGAGTCTGAGGTAGTAAGATTTAGAGTTGGCTACACAGTCAGACTCAGTCTAAAAAAGCAAAACAATGTCCTGTTCAAATTGTTTTTAATGCCATGCCATTTCAAACAAAGATAGATTGTTGTTTAGACGAATCATTAGTATATTCGAAAACAAAATAAAACACACACACACACACACACACACACACACACACACACACACGTTGCCAAACATAAAAATTGAGAGAAATTTAAAACAGGAGTGCCATATTCCTACTCTTAAAAAAATCCATAAACAAGGTGATGAAGAGATAGTTCAGTGGCTAGGAGCATTGGCTGCTCTTCCAGAGGACCCGGGTTCAATTCCCAGCACTCACATGGCAGCTCACAACTGTCTATAACTCCAGTTTCAGGGGATTCGACACACTCACAAAAGCCTACATGCAGGCACAGCACCAATGAGCATAAAATGTATTTTTTTAAAAATTTGCAAACATTATTTCAGTTTAAGAAAGCTATACAATAAATGTAAAATATTCTGATACTTATTTTACTTTCTTCATCATTTTACTTTCCTCACTGACAATTTCCACATTATATTTAGCCTTCTATTATCCATCCTCAAAAAATAAGATACAAAGCAGCAGAAACATATTCTTCATTTATCAACAAGCCACTATAAAAACCTAATATCCACAGGCAGGACCTAAGGTTTCTCTGATTTCTCATGCAATTGCTAGATAAACTGACTGCCTCACTAGACTTGAAGATGCTCAAAGATAACACATATACCATTCAATGAAAAAAAGAAATGAAGAAGGAAGGACTTGACTCCTCCTGGGTATGGTGGAGGAGGTTTGCTGTAGATAAAGGGGAGAGCATAGCCAGAGACAGGGACACCCGGGAGAGTCCAGAGTGAACAAGACCCTGAGCAGGACAATGAAGGAGAGGGGGAGGGGAAGGGAAGAGCCAGGAGAGTAAAGGGTAGGTAATCAAATGGCTGAATTATATAGGGAAGGGTAACCCAAGTCCTGGACTGGAGAAGTTTAGGGTAGGGGATGTTACAGAGCCAAACTCTGTAACAGGTAGGGACTGAGGGATGCTGGGAGAACCTGGCAGCCAAGTCTGCTTTGATCTTGCAAGGGATGTGAAACTCAAAAATAAAACTGAACTGTTCAAACTGAAGACAAAATATCTTCTCAAAATGGAAGAGATATTATTCAAGCAGATTTTCCAATGTTTCCATTAACAGCAGTGCAACAATTCTGGTTTCCTAAGAACGAAACTATGGAGACTCAACATCTATTTATGCAAATATTATATTACTGCACTAAATATACTTGAAAGCTACATTTAGTCTAGCTTAATGGGTCTTTAAGTTCCATTTGAAAAGAAAAATCTATGTTTTTAGCCTGATATAAAAGAGACACTTTGGTGATTTAATTTTTACATACAAGTAAGTGCTACTGTATTTGTACTATGGCTAACTCTGGCTTTGCTGGATTTATTTTATATAGCCCAGGAATTAATCATTCAGAATACACTGAAAAAAGTATGGAAGAGAGAGATGTACACCACAAATCTCATGGTACTGAAGTAAGAGCTGGGGCGTAGGTGAGTGTGTTTATGGGTCTGGGTCACAAAGAGAAGCACGGACCAGTCTAACAGAAAGCCGCTGCAGGGTTATCTGGGACATATGCCTACCCTACCTTCTTCCTAGTGATGCAATGTCACAGTGTCAGTTCAATCTGCAGAGGACTGGGAGACCCACTGGTGGGTGATCATCACTTATCTAGTCAATACTTTCAAACTAGGGGTGTATGAATCCAAGGTCTAAGAATGAACGATTACGACAAAATGTTTCTAAAACAAATCCCTCCATAAAAATTTATTCTTCCTATATGAATGGCACTGGAATAACAAAATACTCCAGCCCAATGTGGTAGTGCATGCCTTTAATCCCAGAACTCAAGAGTCAAAAGCAAGCAGATCTCTGAATTCAAACCAGCCTGATCTATACAGTGAATTTCAAAACAGCCAGGGCTTTGAGGAGAGACCTTGTGTGGGCTAGTTTTATGTCTTGACACAAGCTGGAGTTATGAAAGGAAGGAATCTCAACTGAGAAAATATCTCCATAATATCCAGCTGTAAAGCATTTTAATTAGTGATTGATGGGGGAGGGTTGAGCCCATTGTGGATGGTGTCATCCCTGGGCTGGAGATCCTTGGGTTCTATAAGAAAGCAGGCTGAGCAAGCTATGAAGAGCAAGTCAAGAAGAAGCACCCCTCCATGGCCTCTGCATCAGCTTCTGCCTCCAGGTTCCTGCCCTGTTTGAGCTCCTGTTCTGAAATTCATCAATATGGAAGTGTAAGTCAAGTAAACCCTTTCCTCTCCAGGTTACTCTATGGTTTTATCACAGCGACAGAAGAAACTACCTGAGACAGACCTGTCTCCAAAAAAGTAAGAACGAAACAAAACAAAAAGACCTGAAACATTTTCAAAACACAACTTATCTGTTTTTTCTTGTGAATCATCTTAGACACTACACTCACAGAAATAGCATGTCTACTTCAGAAGACCCATTTTTAGTAACTTTACACAAGCAGCACGCTACATTTGCTAAATTTATTTCCCTAACCTATTTCCCAAGTACCACTTTGTGAAGTACTTACACTGCCTTGCAGATACTTCTAACCTAGTATCATCTTCTCTATACAAGTAAAAGCCATATAAGATCAACAGCTTTCAATTATTTCATTGTTCTTTATTATTCTAATATCATATAGCACAGTATCTAAATACGAACACAAAAAATTCTGTCCATCAGTACTTTTATTTACAATACTGGTTAGATATTTCTATCTTCTCTAGATTATGAAAACGGGAATGCATGGTGTTAACTCAGAAGCAACGTACTAACGTGTATGTGGACATGAGGAAGCCGGTGCTGCTGCACCTACATAGATGTGTGAAAACTTTTTTCAAAATTAAAAGGTAAAATCTGTGGGAGAGATTTGGCTGCCATTCCGTGCTGCAATTACATCAAGAGAGAAGTGGTTCCCAGTCATTTCTTATCAGTGTAGAAGACAGAGGCTACCTAGTTCAAGTCTGGTTGTCCTTTGTATCCTATACAGAGACCAGACTGATGGAACGACATTCAGTAAAACGCTTCTCTAATTTGTGAACAAAACACCAATTAAAAATTGCAAATACCGGTGAAACAAATGTGTGCAAATTATTATGCCTGTGGAGGGAAAGTATCCACATAATGAGATGATGCCTGCAGGCGCCACTGCAGCAATACCGTTATCAAAGCTTGGTGTAAGGCAAGTCTGAAGACAGCTTCCAGATGCGCAGAGAAACAGGGATGCAAGGCAGACTGCAGCACAGTGAACTTCAGATTAAATAACTTGTTAAAGGTTATAAATTCCAGATTTACCCCAAAAGCGGCCTCTGCCTCTTAGTTTTCCTAACTCCACTTCGGAGCAGGATAAGTTCTACAACCAAAGACTAATGTGGCTCTCCCTAAAAGTCAGACATGAATTCAGAAGACTTCACGGAAGAGTGAGGTTCGGGAGGGTGCTATGGAATGCTGTGGTCTAGACCTGACATGGCTGCTGCACTCACGATTCACTGCAGCTATGGCTGTCCGCACGAGGTCAAGGCAACAAGATCAGACAACATTCCAGCAGGAAGCACTAACAGGACTCAATGGTAAAAGACATGAGGGTTGGAGAGGAACTGCTGACTGGACAGTCTGGTGAGGCATATGAGGAGGGAACTGGGGTTGAATATGCCCAATATACATTGTATACAGGTATGAAACTGTTCAAGAATAAAAAAGTTCTAAAAAAAATTAGACAAGTTATAATCAAACTAAAGTAGCTTTGCCAAGTACTGATGTTCAGAGACATAAAACTCACTGAAGTAACTATTTTAAATCTATTATAATGGTATGGTTTATTTTAATTTACATTCATAAAAAGAATTCATGTAATATAACTGTGGAAGGAAAGAAAGAAAGAAAGAAAGAAAGAAAGAAAGAAAGAAAGAAAGAAAGAAAGAAAGAAAGAAAGAAAGAAAAGAAAAGAAAAGAAAAGAGAAGAGAAGAGAAAGAAAGTCAGCCAGGCTGTGGTGACACACACCTTCAATCCCAGAACTTGGGAGGCAGAGGCAGGCAGATCTCTGAGTTCGAGGCCAGCCTGGTCTATAAAGCAAGTTCCAGGATAGCCAGGTCTACACAGAGAAACCCTGTCTCGAAAACAACAACAACCCCCACCCATAAAAAGTAAAGTCATAAATGTACCAAGTACATAGGAAGCAGAGAGCTTAAATTTCTAAAAGGCAAAGCTATAAAAACATCAATGGTTATCACCCTGAAGAGATGGTAGCTTCACACCTAAAAGACCATTTTTTTATTGCGTATGAAAAAGGCTACCACACTTACACTGTCCCTTCACTATTAGAGGAGAAGGAGGAGGAGGAGGAGGAGGAGGAGGAGGGTGGTGGTGGTGGTGGTGGTGGTGGTGGTGGTGGTGGTGGTGGTGGTGGTGGTGGTGGTGGTGAAGAAGAAGAAAGGAACAAGAAACAGTCTTTACCCTCTTCTGATCTGCAGAGTCCTATTTTTAAACACCAGCCTCTTGTGATGTCTTTTTGTGGGGAAGAAAAAAGGTGAAATATAAAAGATGAAAAGAACTGAGGGAAAAAAGGGTAGAAACAAAGGTTTCTGTGTTGCAGGCAAAGCCAGGGGTGTCTACCTATTAAAAAGACAGAAAATAGTAATAATTCCTATCCAATAGGCAGCTTTCGATTTTTCCTTGCTAGACAATGTAAAACTGATACAGAGAATACAGAAACTGTGTTAACAGCAGCAGTTCTCAAGGCCTCTCTCAGGACTTGTATACTCTTAAAAATTACTGCAGATACTGGAAATCCTGTTTACTAGGTTCTATCCACTATTATTCGTGAGACAGGGTTTATTTGTGTAGCCCTGGCTATCCTGGAACGCTCTGTAGACAAGGCTGTCCTTGAACTCAGAAATCCACCTGCCTCTGCCTCCTGAGTGCTGGGATTAAAGGTGTGCACCACCACCACCCATTCCACTATGATTTTTAATATTAGATTATTTGAAGTTTAATGTGTAAGAATTCATTTAGGATATAAAAGCTGTTACATCTAAAATAGTACCATGATGAAATAAATAAATGTGTATATGTGACTTGAGCGACACAGATTTACGTTTTTATAAGCCCTGCTGTGGTCTGTCTCCCGTGATGGATTTGTTACAGGTTTCCTATCAGAGAGGTATGGCCTTGAGAGAAGCAATTGAGAATGTTGGGAGTGTTGCCCTCAGAAGGGAGTCAGTAAGTCACAGGAGGGCTTTTCTTGTGTGTGTGTGTGGGGGGGGATCTCTTCGAGACAGGGTTTCTCTGAGTAGCCCTGGCTATCCTGGGACTCACTCTGTAGACCAGGTTGGCCTCGAATTCAGAGATCCACCTGCTTCCACCTCCTGAGTGCTGGGATTAAAGGCATGCGCCACCATGCCTGGCCACAGGAGGGTTTTTCTAAGAGAAGAGCTCTGTCCCTTGCTGCCTTCTAGTCTAGCAAAGTGATCTCCCAATGACATGGTATAACCACCACCATGATGTCACCTGTTTTGAGGCCTTCACCAGAGTCCAGCAAGAAGCCTGTGCTATACATCCCCAAAATGTGCTGAACTGTCAACTAATAAATTTTCTTATAGTGCATATGCTCTTTGGCCTTTCATCACAGGAAAATGAGCTTTGATATTTGGCTTCACAGAAGACAACCGGACTATTTCTTCTCTTTGTATTCAATATCCTGCAGTATGTTGTCTTCATTGATGTATAATAAAGGGAATTTTTTTTTTTTTTTTTTTGGTTTTTCGAGACAGGGTTTTTCTGTGTAGCTTTGTGCCTTTCCTGGAACTCGCTTTGGAGACCAGGCTGGCCTCGAACTCACAGAGATCCGACTGGCTCTGCCTCCCGAGTGCTGGGATTAAAGGCGTGCGCCACCACCGCCCGGCGGGAATTTTTTTTTTAAATGGGAGCACTTTGTAGCGATCTAGACAGGAACTCCCTCAAGTGCCCTTAAGCCACTTTACTGAATCCCTAAGTGAGGGTTTTAAACTCAAGATTCCCGATTCTACCTCTGGTTTATTTAGCAAAGAAGAAAGTCACAGTAGGAAGTGAGCACAGCAATCTAGGTAGCAATCCTGATGATGACAGTCTGCACAATAGCCACTCAACTTCTCTTTTAATGACTAGATATGAAATTATTCCAAATATACGTCAATACAAATGCCAGAAGATAAAACTAAATGAGAACACTGGCATTTAAGTAGTCTTGAAAACCGGAACCCGTCTTATCCCAGTTCTAGTCGACAACGTCAACGACTTCGTGTGGGTAAATGGGAAGACAGGAGAGCAGAGGCTAAAGCTGGGAGGAAGCACCGAAAACAGCCTTCCTACGACAATGCAGGCCGCGTGCATCCCGTGCAGGGGAAGACACCGGATTATTCTCTTTTGGAAAAACGGAGGAATTAGGCACCCAAATCATTTTCTGACTGAAAAAGTCTAATCACACTGAAATGACAATTTAGGCTTTAAGGTATAATAAAAGAGGTGGGGCACAGAAAGCTAAAGTGATTCAGTAGCTCCTGTTCCTTTTCAAAAGTCAGAAATTCTCTCAAAAAAATTTCATTTTTGTCCTTTTACGTGTATGGGTAATTTGCCTACATGTTTTGTCTGTGCGCCATGTCATGCAGTGCCTTTGGAGACCAGAAGAGGGCATCAGATCACCTGAAACTGGAATAACCGGTTGTGGAGGCTTGGAACCAAACGTAGTCCTCTGCAAGTGCTCTTAATTGCTGAGCTCTCTCTTATTATTTTTCCCTTTTTTTGGTGTTTTCAAGACAGCGTTTTCCATGTAGTTTTGGGGCCTGTCCTGGATCTCACTCTGTAGACCAGGCTGGCCTCAAACTCACAGAGATCCGCCTGCCTCTGCCTCCCGAGTGCTGGGATTAAAGGCACATGCCACCACCGCCCAGCTCTCTCTTATTATTTTAACAAATCTCTTTAGCTTAGTTTAGTGTGACTCTGTCCAAATTAGCTGTATGTGTAATTAATCTTTGTTCTTTTACAAGTCACTGAAAATCAATCAGTTATGTTCAGTTCAGACACTGTAACTATCCTGCCCTTATCAGTATCCGGTGCAACCATAAGACCCCTGACATTCTTAAAACATCCTCAGTCATTAATCACAACTTTTGGTTAGTTTCAGGTAAGATTATCTCTACAAAGAGCTGATCATTTTAGCCTCAAAGTAGCTTACAGTTTGGGCATTAGGGAGATCACTAAAATGCACGATGTGTTCCCGAGACTGAAAACCATTTCAGACTTTCTTTTGTTTTCAAGTTGGCCACTGCTCTGAGTACATGATTATGCATTTCCTATAAAAATGAACATTCACATACATTATGTGAAATGTTAATAAATAACTAGTTCTAACATTGGCTCTCTAATTTTCTTTCCTTTTTCTATTTTCATGTGTACATGTTTGGGGTGCATCTATGTGCAGGCCCAAGGCTAACGTCAGAACGTTATCTGTCCTTAGACATGTCTTTCTCGTATCAGTTATGTCTTCTTTGAAGAGTAGAACATTGACAACACAACTTTTCTTTAATTCCTCTGGGTACAGATAGATGGACTCAAAACAATGGATGACTTAACTTTTTCTATGGACAGTAATTTTCTTCACAGGGAGGGGTAAAGAAGCTGGAGGAAATAATCTGACAAAGTGCACTTTTCATTCTTACAATAAGCTATTCCCCAGGAAATCTGAATCAGTCTCCAAAATTAACATTTTATACTTTAAGAATGCCAATGGCCCCTGTGTCACCTAATTCCCGTGCCACACTGATTAACCATTCTCTGTAAACGAGGGAACCTCTCTAGGGCGTGTGACTTGCTCAGCCCCCACTGGAGATGAGACAAAACTGGAAACTCAATTCCAAATTCAAGTTTTTCCACTAAGTCACATTAAAGGTCTTAAAATTTTACTAAGAAACACAACACAAGATGAAATGTAATTTTTTTCTAATTTCTTTCTCACCCTAAACTGGCTTTTTTTTTTCATATGTCTTTGTAAAAGAAAATGCCTTAGAGGTTTTGAATTGAAAGGCAGAAAAACGTAGTTAAAAAAAGAAATCGGCCACTAGAAGATCAGCCGTCTCCTTGGTGCATCCCTTTCTAAAGAAACACCTCTCCACACATGCGCCTACCTGGAAACTGAGGAGGACACCAGACACACTGACCAGCCCTACTGTACCAATGGCAGATGTGTTAATAAAGTTCCCTAAACACAGTATGCCCAGAAATAACTTTGTTATCCCCTTAATAATCACCTCTCTAAAGCCTCTTTCTATTCTTTCCACCTCTGGATCATGGCACCAACTTCACCAGTACCCCAAAATCATGTGTCTGGGTATCATCTCAAAACATCATTTACTCTTCCTATGTCATAGTGAGAAGAGGTTGAATTTTAAAATAAGATCTAGGAACAAATGCCACTGTCTGGATTGTAGGCCCTAGGGCTAGTCTAGTGGCCTTAAGCCCAAATCCTACTTCTAGAACAGTAGTATCACTAAACTCATAGGGTGTATGTATATATATATATATGTGTGTGTGTGTGTGTGTGTGTGTGTGTGTGTGTGTGTGTGTGTATCTATCATATAGATAGACAGATATAAAATCACCAGTAAAGTTTATTCTAGATTAAGATCAGAAACATAGTAAGTAAGCAATCAAGTCCAGCTCAAAAAATGCTGTACTGATTTACTTAAGCCATACGCAGAAGCTAAAACGGTAACGTGGTGGGAAGAGTACGCTCTCAATAGAAGCTGGTTGCCTCCGCTTCACTGTGTTCCTTTCTCTCTCTACTGTGTCAAAGACCAGGCCACATCTTTCTTATCAATATTATTACAACAGATGTGGATCCATGTTCACCACTCCCCCACTTTTCTACTACAGCATAAGCCTGACTACCCACCTGAGGGCAAATGATAAAAAGATCCTCAAGACACCACCAGCCCCCTTCCAATCTTTCTAGCTCTACCTGTTAGGATTTACCTACGCCCCAGACCACGTAAATTCTCATGCTCTAACCACAACATGGTCTGTTCTTTCTCAACTGTGACATCCTCCATGACAAGCCCACTTAGAATATTCTCTCATCGAGGAGGCCCAAACACCTTCTGCTTGCAAAGTTTGCTCTGACGCTAGAATTTTCTCTGGCAATCCAAAGGCTTTACTTCGAACTCCATTCATGAACTACCTCGATGTCCTTGGCTTTCCTAGCTAGCTCTAGGCCAGGTATGCAATCCCAGAAGGAAAGGGATGGGCTTTATTATGTTGATGTTATTCTCAGTGGCTACCAGCACAGTACAACTCTGAGATTGTAAGCTTAGTGTTGTCCTATTCATATCAGCAACCTGGAAGACTAGGAAGTAAAACTATCACTAGGAACAAAGTATTTTAGGGCCTGGGATAATGGAGCATGACTTTAATCCCAGCACTTGGAAGGAAGAGGCAGGAGGATCTCTGTGAGTTCAGGGCCAGTGTGGTTTGCATAGGGAGTTCCAGGACAGCCAGGATTACACAGAGACCCTGTTTCAGAAAAGAAAAAAAAAAACAAGAATTTCTAGAAACATTCTGAGATTTTAAAAATCCAATCAATTCCAAGTATATCATAAAAATATTACATAATGCTGAGAATGCCAATGCTTATATAGTAAGTAATATTAGGCCAGGTTTATGTCAAAAAATTAATATAATCTCAAAATTTATTATAAATCTGATTAAAACTTCAACCATAAGAAGGTTATCTCTGGCTGTGTTCTCATTCACAACAGTTAAAAAACAAAGTCTTCTAGTTAGTGGTAAGATATTTTGAGGTTTTTCTCTTGGTAAGCTATGCTTAATCATGGTTGAACAAAAACAGAGTAATCTAACTGGAATAACATTTTCTTTTTAAAAATGGACTTAAAGACACATTTCCTATTTCCAAATGATTTAAAACATTTACAAAAATGCAACAGGGCTGTGCAAATTTACCTCAACCAACCATCAGCAGGATTGACACTGTAGCTTATATAATCTACTGCTATTATCTACAGAAGCCTATAAATTTACTTGATAAGTAAATACAGAAATAAAAAATTGTTATCTGTATAATATATTTATTTAAACTGAGATAATTTCCATTGGTGAAAAGAAGTTATACTGTAGCATTTGGTATAAAAGCAAGAGCACTAATTCAGCTCCTTGAAAAAAATGTCAGAACATGTGATTCCTGGTTTTTTTTTAAATTCCAAATATAACTCACTGTATTTAGCACCTCCTGTACTTTCCAGTATATTAGATAATTGCATACCATGTTAAAAACAAAATAAAGGAAAACATTTCTGCCACCCACCTTTTCATAAAAAACTGAAAATATTAAACATATACACGAGGGAAGCTGTGAAGGTTAGAATGACTAGTCCAAAGAATACTGCATTTCTTTTCTTAATTAAAAAATAAAAACTAAAAAAGAGGATTTAGAGGGCTTCGAAGGATGGCAGCAAAAGAAGGGAGAAACGTAGCATCATTGGGCAAAAAGAGACAGTTCTTCAGCCAGGTACACAGTGATGGCGCACGCCTTTAATCTCAGCTCTCCAAAGGCAGAGCCAGGAGTTCAAGGCCAGCCTGGTCTACAGAGGCGTCCCAGGACAGCCAAGGCTACACAGAGAAATCCTGTCTCAAAAAACAGATTGAGAGCTGGGCGGTGGTGGCACACGCCTTTAATCCCAGCACTCGGGAGGCAGAGCCAGGCGGATCTCTGTGAGTTCGAGGCCAGCCTGGGCAAGTGAGTTCCAGGAAAAGGCGCAAAGCTACACAGAGAAACCCTGTCTCGAAAGACCAAAAAAAAAAACAAAAAAAAAAAAAAACAAAAAAAAAAAAAAAAAAAACCAGAGAGAGAGAGAGAGAGAGACCTGCTAAATAATGCTCTGGGAATGAGCCCTGCCCCACTGATGAGAGAACGTCCTTCCCCTAACTACTGAGTCTAAAAAAAAAAAAAAAAAAAAAAAAAGAAAGAAAGAAAGAAAGAAAGAAAGAAAAAAATGTTTGAACAAAGAAGTCCATGACCTTAAAGTCTGAGAATCACTAAGAAGGATTAACTGATAACAGCAATGTTTGACTCCCATGTTAACACCTACACAAATATAAGCAGTAACAGTCAATATGGAACATGGCTTTATAACGTCGTGAAACAGGCTGAGGATGTAGCCCAGTGGTGGAGTGCATGCCTAGCATGTACAAAGCCTTGGGTTCAGTTCAATTCCCAGCACCATAGAAGGAAGAAAGGAGGGAGGAAAAGGGAAAGAAGGAGGGAGGGAAGGAAGGAGAGAGAGAGGGAGAAAAAAGGGAGGGAGGGAAACGGCAATAAAGAGTAAGAGAGAAATAGATCAGTATGATCAAAGTACATTATGTATATATATGAAAATATCAATATCATGCAATCCATTATTTTGTACAAATATATACTAAAAAAATTTTAAAAGACAGATGCAGAAAATTGCTCTGCCTTCACGGGAAAGTTTGTTTTTTTGCTTCTGGTCAACTGTGTTGGGCTACTGTTTACAGAAGAGTCTGAAGTCAAGATTTTCCGACAGCTTGGGTTAGCAGAAAGAGCAGATGATTTCTTTTTTTTTTTTTTTTTTTTTGGCTGTGAACCCAAAGCAAAAGAGCTTTGGCAAGGGAAGATAAGACCAGGCTGCTATGCAGTATCGTTTGGTATGTTTGTTTGTTTAGGTGGATGGGTGGGGGCCAACACAATACTAGGTAGAGGACATACCTATCTTGCTGTGGGAATCTACACAAGAAATCACATCCCTTTCCAGGGAAGTGTAGTGACACTTTTTGGAGAGAGGGATGTCCTTGAACTCAGAGAGCCGCCTGCCTCTGCTTCCAAAGTGCTGGGATTAAAGGCGTGCTCCACCTGGTGACACTCCAGATTCTTAACATTTATTTCTTCCCACATTCCACTTCAAGGACAATTATTGCCATCAAAATTCAGAAATTGGTATTTATAATAAAAAGTAATTTCCTAAAGAAATAAATCATGCTATCTACAACTTAACTACTTTAATGTTTTGTTTTCTCTGAGAATGAACAAGATAGAATAGAACCAAAAGCTTAAGTGCCAGTAACTTGGTCCATGACAGAGAAAACTAACTTCGACCAGTTTATACTACCACAATTGAAACTGTGAAAGAGAAGAGACGCTCTCAATAGAAGCTGGTATTACCAAGTCTGTCCATAACAATAATCCTATGTACTATATAGACCAAAAATGCTTTTACAGCAAATGAAACCATTGATTTTCCTATTTGCAAAACTTTATATAATTCAAAACAGTATTTCTTAATGTTCATTGTTTTGTAGGAGAGTAATTTGAGTCTCTCCACATTAAGACTCAATTTCAAATAATCAGGATCAGAACAAAACCAATACTTGCCATTTGCATTTTAAAAGCTAACTGTAATATTATTCACTGATAGAAACAGTATTTTCCATTTGGTAAAAACACAACCAACATCAACAATAATTTGAACTATGTCAAGTGACATTTAGTTCTTAACTAGACCCTTTTGAAGGCTGAGAAACGAAAATGGTCGTTGGTTCCAAACACAGGAAGACAGAAGCTGCTGTGCACTTCAAATTATGTAACTGACCTATTTAAGATATATGAATCATGATTCTAGTTCCTTCCCAATCACTGCAGTGTAAGTCTATCCCTATAATATATGCTAATAAAAGTACAGGTGCCATTCACTATCTTCTTTTTGGACTAAGAGACAAACTAGAATATGTTCCAGTGGTTTATTTCCTCAAAATAGATCCGATGAGAACAAAATATGTTCCTTACAGATCCTGATTTCCTTAAAGAAAACTTTATATAAAACAGGTACAGGCACAATACCATAAAATGCCAATTGCTCTAAAGTTCATTTTTAAAACAGACAAAGGAGTTCGATGCTTTGATCCTTTTCATGCTTCAATCATTTTCAGAGTAAGATATAAACATAACACTTATAATGGATTTTTGGAATTCTAGATCAACAAATATCAATATTTCATCTGGCTATAATACTCCTCATTAAACTATATGAATTCTACTCATAACATTTATGTCATTAAAATCACTACCAAACATACAACATAGGAGTAATTGATTATATGTATTTTTTCATATTTAACATTTTCTGATTATAAAATTTATTGCATTAAACCAAAAGAAAATTTAGTTTATCTCTGACATAAGGTTTCGAATACTTGAGCTTTAAAAAGTGAATTATTTCTATTCTTTCTAAGCAAAATGTAGTTTAATATTGTTATGTCCAAATTTATATATATATATATATATATATATATATATATATATATATATATATATATATATATATATAAACTGTCCAATTATGGCTTGGACCAGCTGAGGGCATGCCTCAAATCTTTAAACAACCTTTAGAACAGTGGTCCTCAACCTGTGGGTCATGACCTCTTTGGAAGTCGAATGAATGACCCTTTCACAGGGGTCGCCTAAGACCATCAGAAAACACAGACGTTTATATTATAACTCAAAACAGTAGCAAAATTACAGTTATGAAGTAGCAATAAAAGTAATTTTGTGTTTGGGGGTCACTACAACATGAAGAACTGTGTTAAAGGGCCGCAGCATTAGGAAGGTTGGAAGGTTGAGAAGCACTGCTTTATAGCCAAGCTCTTATTCATTAGGAGATCTTATTCTAATTTAAAGTCCTTAGGATCAGCAGTGGCTTGGAAAGTGTATTTTAGAAACCTATGTGTTTTTTCATAAAAAACAAGTAACTTCAGGCATAGTGGAATGACTGAGATCCAGCTACCTGGGAATCAGAAGGCAGGAGGACTGCTTAAAGAGAAGAATGTGAGGCTAGCCTGAACAATGTAGAGAGAGACCTCGTATCTCCGGTGGCTCTCATGTCCTAGTATCAAAAATTATGTTTTAGGACAGGATGAAAAATCTAAGTAATTTCAAATGAGGTTTGAGAAATAACTAGATTAAACTCACAGGATTATGCTTCTAGACTTTTAACATAAAGAAGAGTTCACATTTTTTTCCAGAAAATAACTTAGGAATTACTTTAAATATATACGACTTAAAAGTTGACAAGAAAGGTTTGCTTTAACATATACATAGCATTTCAGTTGAAGAATACAGGGGAAGCACAGACACTTTACCTGCTTCCTGTGAATTTAACACTTCTAAGGCATGCATCATGGCACTTGCGAAGACATTGGCATCCTCTTTGCTGCCAAAGTTGAGACCATACACCTGTCTAGCATCCCGCCATTGGTGGAAAGTCTGTGTAGCTTGATTGTACTTCAGCCCTTTAGGAATGGCACAATTTATCACAACCTAAAAGACAGTAATGCATTATAAAGTCAAGCTGGTAACTGGAGAAATAATAGAAGCCAATTCAAATCCTGACTTCGGGTTATTTATTTAAACTTGTTCCTAGAAGACTTTGTAAAAACTAGTTGGAATAGTTACCTAGGGTAAAAGCAAGCCTACAGAAATGAGTCTGATGGAACTTAAGCTATCTTAGGGTTACAAAAGGCCTGCTTTAAAATAGTAAATAATCAGCAAAAGAAAAGCAATGCACCTCATTAAATATACTTTACTTGTTTGTCTGAAAACCACAAATACAAAAAAGGAACATTGAAGGGAAATGGAACTGTACAGGGCCCTCCTGACTCCTCCCATCCTGAGAGGGTATCTCTAATACTACAAACTAGTTTTATAGGATTTGAGAAAAACAGAGTTACAGAACCCATGTTGAGAGATGTATCTGTACTCTTTCCTCAAATTCACACCTGAGAGTCATCCACTTGTATGTGCAACTGTGGTTTGTTAATTTTCACTGCTTTATGCAATATTCCTTAGTATAAACTACCAATCTGCTCATTCTTTGCACTAACATTTTTATTGCTCAGAATTTGTGACTACTACAAATAATGACATGAACATTCCACTAAACATCTGGTATACCCAGCACACATTTTTATTGAACACACACCCACGAGTGGGATTAGCATAGGTCATATGTACATTTAACTTTAGTAGAAAACTCCACATCGCTTTCTAAGTGTGTCCTATCATTTACTCTTCCAGAACAGTGTATGAAACTTTGTATGACGCCATATACTGTGGAGCATCACCACTGATAATATTGGCTTTACTTTTATAGCAATACTGGTGGGTTTGAATGTGTATCTTTGTGTTTTAGTGTATTAATACATTACTCTGATCATGAATGAGGTTTACTACTTTTTCAAGTTTTGGGAAAAAATTTTAATTTATTACACTGTGTGTCCATAATGGGGTTTGTATGGTGATATTTTATTTGTACTGAAATGTGATTTTAATTGTATGTTAGTAAATAAAGTTGCCCGGGGGTCAGAGCTATTAGAGCCATAGCAAAAGCTGGGCGTTGGTGGTGCACGCCTTTAATCCCAGCACTTGGTAGGCAGAGCTAGGTAGATCTCTGTGTGTTCAAGGATACAGCCAGCATTGGAGACACACACCTTTAATCTCAATACCAACCATAGAAGACCTGGAGGTCTGTACAGACAGGCAGTGACGAGGCAGTCATGTGGTTGGGTTTACAACCAATGAGAAGGCAGAACAGAAAGTCTATATACAGACAAACACTCAGGAAGTAGGTCTCTTTCGGAAAGGTCTCTTGGCTGAAGAGGCTAGCTGCAGCAGGCGGGTAAGGCTCTTAGCTCTGATCTCTTGGCTTTCTTCTTTGCATTGGTTCTGTGTTTCTTATTTAATAAGACGGGTGGTTACATCTACAGGTTTGGAGGAAGGTATGCATGTCATGGCACATGTATAGAGGTCAAATGACAACTTTGTGGCATTGGTTCTCTTCCATTTTTATGTAGGTTGTAGGGATAAAGCTTAGGTTGCCAGGCTGCATAGCAGGTGCCTTTATCCACTAAGTTATACATAGGCTCCCTTTTTGTGCTTTATTTGCTCCAAATACTTCAGTGAATTACTGCTTACATTCATTAATAAACCTCTGGTCCATTTCTCTCCTGAGTGATCCATCTTTTTCTTCACGTATTATCCCAAAGGGAAGGTATCTGTGTGACAAATATCTTGTACCATTCCATAACTTGCCTATCTACTCTTAGTGATAGTCACTTTCTTTTATTCCAAATTAACAATCCTTTTCTCTCTTAATGTTCTTGTGTTCTGTTTAAGAAATACTTCTCAATCTAAGTAATGAAAATACTACCTCATTTTGTCTTATAGAAGCTTTATTACTGTTATTAACGTTTACATCTCTAGTACAGCTGGAACTGATTTAAGCCCATGGTGTGAGACAGGTTCCGACTCACTTCTATTAACAAAGATGAGGGTTCACCTTTTGTCACCAATTGTGATTTGTCCCCCTGGTAAATGTATCTAATATTTGCCCAACTCTAGTGTCTTAACTACTGAAGCTTTCTACTAGGTCCCAGCCACTAGACTTTGTTCCTCTACTCTGTTCCTCGTTACTGCTTTAGCTATTTTTGGTCCATTGTATAAAGCTACTATTTACACTCTAATTGTCAATTTCCAAATTTAAGACTGCACTCAAACACTGGGCAGGGGTGGCACATGCCTTAGATCTTAGCACTCGGGAAGCAGATGATAGTTCATCTCTAATTTCGAGGCCATCCTGATTTACAGAGTGAGTTCTAGGACAGCCAGGACCACACAGAGAAACCTTGTCTCAAAAACAAACAAACAAACAAAAACCAAAACAAAAAAGACTATACTGAGGCTAATAGAACAATCTGATCACTGATGTCACAGCTTCTCATGAGTATCGTATATTCCTTATTTAGGCTGTGTTAACATTCAATGCTTCTCTGTATTGGTATCTTGAGCACCTATATAAATTTCTCAGGTATTTGATAAAATTTTGTTATTTGGTTTTAAAATGTTCTCCATAGGCTCATGGTTGAACACTTGGTCCCTAGCTGGTGGCACTGTTTGGCAAAGTTGTAGAACTTTTAGGAGACTGGGCACTTCTAGAGAAAGTGGGTTCCTGGAGGCAACCTTGAAGACCTACAGCCTAGCTTACTTCCTGTTCACTCTCTGCTTCCTAGTTGGCGATGCAATGTGACCAGTCAGATGCTGTTCCTTCTGACTTAAATTGCTTTAGTCAGCATATTTTATCACAGCATCAAAAAAGTCACTAAGATATTACTGTAAATAATATCAATTAAATCCTTTTTCTAACTCAGACGAAAACTAGTTTTAGACAATGACAACATACCTAGAGCACTTACTAAACATACTTGTTGATTCTAACCTATTACTAATCCAAGATTTATTAATTCTAACATCCTGATAACCCTAATGATTTATATTCAGGTTTCTTCCCTCAAAATACATACGTAATCATGTTATCTACAACTAACTATTTCATATCTTCCTTCTTAATCCTTGTACATTTTATTTTCTTTTTCTTGCCTTCACTGGTTAGACATACAACAACGTTAAAAAGATATGGTCAATACCAGCATCTTTTGTCTGATGTTATCTTCTGAAGAGTGTGAATATTAAGCTTTTAAGTAAAGATGAACTCTGAAATGCTTAACTTGTGATAAATTACAGCAAGGACACAAACAAATCTGTTGAGAAGACAGGGAAATGAGTCATAAGATGTCTTCACAGACAAGGTTAACGCTGCAGCAGGTCATTAGAGTGTAAGTACTCATGGACTGTTCACTTTGTTGTGGCAAGGCTAAAAATGAATATGGCCAACTTAGATGGAACATGTGGACTCAGGGTGCACAAGACTATAATGTAACACACAGTTTGGGCATACAGTATGCTTTCACGGTCAGTCACTCACTAAGTAGTTACCATTAAGTGAGAATATCTATACTTCTTTTTTTGTTTGTTTTTGTTTTGGTTTTTTGAGGTAAGGTCTCTCAATTATGAAGCCCTGGCTGTCCTATAATTTGCTATGTGGACCAGGCTGGTCTTGAATCTACAGAGATCCACTTGCCTCCCAAGTGCTGGGATTAAAGGCACGTACCATCACACCAGACTACATTTCTTATTTTTAGAGATCAGTTACAATGTTGTCCTTCCTCATTCCTCAACGGTTAGGTGACTGAAAGAATTGATTCCTGATTTTTGCTTGTTTGTTCTGAAGATAGGATCTCCCTATATAGCCCTTGCTGGCCTGGAACTCACAGAGATCTGCCTGCTACTGTCTCCCAAGGAGCCCGCCATCTTCTGGTTTTCACATGTGATTCAGACATACATGCAGGCAAAACATCCATACACAGATTGGGGGCGGGGGGAGGGGGAGAATGTCCAACAATTTTTAAAGGTTTTCTTTTCATTTTTTTCAAGAGAAGATTTTCCTGTGTAGCTCTGGCTGTCCTGGAACTTACTCTGTAGACCAGGCTGAAAGACAAGGGCCACCACCACCCAGCTAATTTTTAACTTTTTAGTTTTCATTTTGTTCTCCATGAAAGCATCATGGGCAATACTGACAAGGCTCTAACCCAGTGATTCTCCACTTGTGGGCTAAGAACTCATTGGGGGTCAAATGACCCTTTCACAGAGGTTACATATCAGATATCCTGCACATCAGTTATTTACATGAAGATTCATAACAGTAGCAATATTACAGTTAGGAAGTAGCAACGACAATAATTTTATGGTTAGGGGTCACCACAACATGAATAACTGCATAAAAGGGTCGTAGTGTTGGGAAGGTTGAGAACCACCGGTCTAACCTAAAAGACCACTCAGCTGGGGATAGATGAAAAGAGAAAACAGATGGCAGAGCTGAACAATAGCCAGGCAGTCATAAGTGGAGTTTTGGGTAGAGAAACTGAGGAGACTAGAGGCTATGCAACAGTGAGGAAACCGGAGCACAGAAGGAAAGGGGAGGCTAGGGAGGAGGAAGGGGACACGCAGCAAAGGTGAACTTATCTCTGTAGACTCACTCAGAACTACGAAACTTTCTCATCAGAGAAGCACTGCATTTTCTGTTGTTGTTTTTTGTTTTTTTCGAGACATGGTTTCTCTGTGTAGTTTTGGTGCCTGTCCTGGATCTTGCTCTGTAGCCCAGGCTGGCCTCGAACACTCAGAGATCCACCTGGCTCTGCCTCCCGAGTGCGCCACCACCCCCAGGCAGAGTGTTGTTTTAATCAGTTGTCCTAAGAGCTTCACTGCAATCGAAGTCAGTCAATCACTTATGGAAGGGAGACAAGCTGCAGTTTCTATTTCCCAGGGAAAAATCCCTAAATCTCCTCAGACAAAAAGAGGATTTTCTCTTTGTCCTCTTTTTATGAGATGCAGCCTCTCTGAGTCTCAATTTTGTGCAGAAGTACAAGTTCCAATGCCCATTTGCTACCCGCATGCATGGCAAATATAAATCCTTAGCTAGTCACACCTGACAAACCAACTTCAAATCGAGGGTTATGCAGCACCTGTTTACATCACATCTTACTAGAAAATTGTGGATCTAACTGTCTTTTAACAAGACCTCACAGGGCACCAGGTAGAATTTAGCTGTATCTTCCCTGCACCAAGACATCAAGTAATCACACAACCCAGTTACTTTCTTGAAAATTTGGAATAGGGAACTACCAAAAGCTAAGCTATCACCTTAAATCTGAACTGAAAAGAAGAGACCAATTATTCTAGCACTACTAATGCCTACCACTTTAAAAAAAAAAAAAAAAGAATTTAACAATACTTTCTGAAACCATTTATACATTCAAATCCTTTCTCTAGCCTCATAAAATAAGTAAATAAATGAGTCCCATAAGCATTCAATGTGCTCTTTACAT
Organism: Peromyscus eremicus; assembly: GCF_949786415.1. Classification (NCBI taxonomy): domain Eukaryota; kingdom Metazoa; phylum Chordata; class Mammalia; order Rodentia; family Cricetidae; genus Peromyscus; species Peromyscus eremicus. The sequence goes on along the minus strand of NC_081431.1, from coordinate 13,686,570 downwards.
TATACTTCATCTTTGTCTGTTCTGAATTCAGATTATAAAAACTGGTCACTTGGATGGCCAAATAAGACAAGCTAATGAAGACACAAACACCTCCTGCTCAGTGAGGCATGGTGGACATTAGTTCCATCTTCAGAGCCTACAAAGTGGCAAGAGAAGCAGACTCCCAGGAGCTGTGTTCTAACCTCCACATGTGTGCTGTCACATGTGCAAGTCTGTTCTTACACACACGCGTGCATGCACGAACACAGATCAGAATGGACTTTAGCAGCCCCTTACCTGATGGTCTTGAATCTTTCTGCCCACCACTCTGAACGTGTTGTTGCCTGTATGGTGATATATGTGTACTCTGCTGAACCCGGTGGAGCCACCGGCTGGCACCCACTTCTTGTTGGCATCATCATAAACCATTACAGCAGCTCTTGCCTGACAGATACTCTGTTCACTGTAAAAAAAAAAAAAATAAAGTTCAAATGAGATACTTAAAATATGTGAGGCATGCCACAGAGCCAGGAGCCAAGATTAGCCAACCTGGAAGTCAGTTAAAAACGAGCGGAGGCTCTTACCCCTATGGGTGGAGTCGAATGGGAAAGACAAATGCCAAGTATAGTAAGGGGGGAGTTTGGGGTCCATAAAAATACAAAAAAGCACCAAAATGTAGCAAACTTATTATCAAACTGAATAAATCTATCAATACAACTGTAAATTAATCACCACTTGTTTAACTATACAATGGCAACCTGTCTTGAGATTTATTTTCTCCTTGTGGACAGAATTAGTTTTATCGTTAGGATCACTTCAAAGTCTCCAACAAATTCAGTCAAAGGAGTATCTGTTCCTCCAAACACAGAGATGAAACTAATAATCAATGGCCAACAACATGACTGACTCCTTTCATTCCCTTTACTCAAGTTAATATCCTACGCTTGAACATTTTTTTTTTTCATTTTTCCTTTGAAAAGTGTAAGAATGGGGGCTGGAGAATGAGCTCAGGGATTAAGAGAGCTTATTGCTCTTACAGAGACCCCAATTTTGAGTCCTGGTACCCAGACTTGACAGCTCACAACCACCTGTCATTCCAGCCAGGAGACCCGCCTGTTTTCCATAGGCACTTACGAGCTACACACACATACACACACACACACACACACACACACACACACACACACCAAAAATAAAAGACTAAAAAATGATTTCTAAGGTTCCTATTAGATTTAAAATCCTCTTCTTCATAGATAAAACTAAAAAAGGAGAAGACCAGAATTTTTGGTTCCTATCTATCCCAATTACTTGCTACTAAGTGATACTAAGACACACAGAGACGAGGTCAAGTTCTTACTGAGCAATACATTCACCTTTCAAATTTTCCAATGTTCTTGGGGGAAAACCTGATTAGTTTTCCATTACCTTATTCTATGCTACATTTCTTTTTCAATACCATATATCAAAAGAGAACATAAAAAACAGGCACTGTTGACTACTAACCCAGTTAAACTAACAACTTCTAGGGCAGTGGTTCTCAACCTACATGTCACGACCCCTTTAGGGGTCACATATCAGAGATCCTGCTTATCATATTTACATTACGATTTGTAACAGTAGCAAAATTACAGTTATGAAGTAGCAATGAACTAATTTTATGGCTGGGGTCACCACACCATGAGGAACTGTATTAAAGGGCCAGAGCATTAGGGAGGTTGAGAACCACTGCTCTAGAGGAAGAAGCCTACTTTTGAGTAGTTAACACAGATGCTCCTAAATAGTTCATGCACTCCCCATCCCATTTGTAATACAAGTACTTGGTTCCTTCTACCAATTCCTGCCTCAAGAGACCTCAGACAATACACTGTGGTTTTTCCCAAACGCTCTCAGAAACAGTTACCCCTTCACCTTTGCCTTACTCACACATCTCTCCATCCATCCAAGAGGGACAATGAACACAGCTTTGCAGGAGGGTTTGTGTGTGCCTTGATGACAAGATCATGGAAGACCTACAGAAATCACTTCCCTGAATAATCAATTTGCTTCAGAGAAATTAGTTATAATTATTTTAATTTTCCATTAAGGAAATTCTACAAAACCTAAGCTACATGTAAGCAGCAATGACATAGTAAATCCTTTGGTGCCATCTCATCTTTTATGCTGCCTAGAAATTTTCTGGGACTAGAAACAAGTCAATGACTGAAGCCTGAATTGTTTGTTTTTTGTTTTTTTGTTTTTTTTTTTTTTTTAAAGAGCATTACTTAAAGGTATTTGTCAGTACAGGGGTTGAAAACTTACTCCTCACAGGAGAAACACATACTAAGTGACAACTTTCATCTAAGTATAGCAAAGATGATTAAAATAAGCAAAAGTCAGTGCTTCTTACAGCTTAGGGCTTACAACTACAGAAATAAATATAGTATGAAATGAAAAAAAAGATAAACAAATCTGTAAATTAATGCAAAACTAAATCTTTCAGTGTTCAAAAATTAGTACTAGCCAGGCACAGTGGCACAAGCCTTTAGTTCTGGCACTTGAGAGGCATAGGTATATGTATCTCTGTGAGTTTAAGGCCAGCCAGGGTTGTAAAACAAGACTCCTTTAAAACAAGCAAACAAACAAATAAATAAATGGCATCCCAGAAGGCCATTAAAACTTGATGACTTGAATTAGATGCAATAGCACACACCTGTAACTCTAGCAATCTCATGGGAGACTCACAAAGGCTCATAGACTAGCTAGCATGTATCTACCTACTCTGACCACAGATGCTACACACAAATTAAGCCAATGATAATCAAGTTTTTAATTTCATGGACCTACAAATCTAAAAAAGATTGGGTGAATCAATACAGAACAGGATGTTAATATTTTGGTCTATTAGCCATTTTGGTAGATAAAAAAACTATAGGGGGGAAGACCATCACAAGTTAATAAAATAAAACAGAAAAATAGGAATAGAAGAGATGGAGAAATGGCTTAGCAGTTAAGAGAACAGCTGCTCTTCCAGAGGACCCTGATTCAATTCCCAGTACCCACATGGTGGCTCACAACTGTCTGTAAATCCAGTCCCAGGAAATCTGGCCTCTGCAGGTACCAGGCACATATGTGGTACACACATACATGCAGGCAAAACACCTATACACATTTCAAAAAACAAAACTTAAAATGATCAAATGTAGTAACTTTAGTTCTCTAGACATTACATTATTCATGTTTGTATTTTCCCCCTCCATTTTATTTTAGTCCAGTAAAATCATCAATGATCGGCTTTAAAATAAGACAGCTCTGTGAGGTATCGGTAATCCCAACACCCAGGAGGCTGAGAGCAGAAAGATCCAAAATTCAAACCAGCCTGGTAATAGAGAAAAACTCTTAGCTAATTATGGCTGTTCCCAGCCACATAGAAAGTACTGTGGGTATATATCCAAGAACAGAGCATTGCATCTTTATACGTACCATGACAAGCCTCAAAATAAAAACACATCAAAATTTTCACATTTCTGAATCAGTGAAACAATTATGAAAAAGATTAAATAAGTAAAGTACTAAACTGTAGTTTTGTGAAGATTAGATACTAAATTAGCCATAAACAAAACCCACATTCTTATGGTGCAATTTAATTAGTGTAAAGAGTTGATTTTACTCCATGTTCCTGATGTTAATTTTGGTATTTTCCAATGAAATATAGCATTAAAAAGCTAAGGGTTGCTGGTTTACCCCCCCACACACACACATATACACACATACACAAAGTGTAAAGAATCACAATATTACTTTATGTATAGTTTTGTAGCTTAGTCAGTTAGTTCATTTTCTGAATATATTCCTGAACAAGTAGGTATATATAATGGGTAGAGAATGCTCGTCAAAAACAGGCACCAGTAAATAAATGTTTATATTTAAGGGAAAAAAAGAACTTATTCTTGTATATACTGTTTAGTGATAATGCAGTAAAGCAGTCTTTAACAAACAGCAACTCCCTTTCAAAGACACCACCTACTAATCATTTGTTAAAGCATAAATATTCCAGTGCCTCACACACAGTAGGTACTCTTTAAATGCTGTTCAGTAAATAATCACATCTCACAAAACTTGACTTATCAAAAACCTGAACCAAATACTTTTCCTTTTGTTAAGTCTTCCTAGGGTCCCCAAAGCCATCATTAATTGCTTCCTTTTGCGTTCTCCTAGTGCGATTCTCTGGTGAGGTAGCATTTTAGCCACAGGAAGGAGATGGTAAAATACTAGAGGGCTTAAAGTAGAGCATGACTTACATTTTTCAAAAATATAACTAGCTACCATGAACTAAAGAGACATGGAAATTAAGAATACAAGCAAGAATACTAGACTAGAAAACAGGAGAAAAACATGTGGAATGTTTGAAGTATAACACAAAGGATAAAAACTATGGATATAACTAGCATGTTACTGATGTTCCCGCTTTTTAAAAAAAAAAAAAAAAAAAAAAAAAAAAGGCTTTGATCTGAGCTTCTTCACTAGGTTCCAAGACCAGTTCACACTAAACTGGAGTCATCAATGCTGAATGCCGTACAACCAAATTGAAGCTTTAAATAGATAGATCCTCTACTTAAAGAGGATCCAAACAGAGCAGTTGTTTCTCTGTGCTCCCCACCCCCACTTAAAAAAGAGGTCCGCTTGAGTCAGAGTAATCCATAAATCCCAAGTTCCTGCAGCAAAAATGTAACTGATGGTAATGAGCCTATGTTCCCCCATTATTATTTGTTCCCACCTTACAAAACCCAAAACCCATTTTTTGTTTTTTCGAGACAGGGTTTCTCTGTAGTTTTGCTTCCTGTCCTGAATCTCGCTCTGTAGACCAGGCTGGCCTCGAACTCACAGAAATCCGCCTGCCTCTGCCTCTTGAGTGCTGAGATTAAAAGCACATGCCAATGCCGCCACCCGGCCCCACACCCATTTTTAACTCCTACTGCTCAGAAGGAGCTCACTCATAAGTATATACAAAGGTCCATTAGATATATGAGATGAAATTTTTGCTAATTTCTTACAGCCCCTCCCCTCCCAAGAAATGACTACTCACCAAGTAATAATTAAAAAAAATTGATGGGTAGGCAGTGTGCTGACTAATGCTTCCCACTAAAACCCAAAGACATATATCATTAAGGCTTGAAAACAGTCCATAGTCAAGGTTTCAACTAACACCTGCGTCCAGCAGTATTTCCAGTCTACACTTTTCTCCTGTGCTCAAAAGCTCCACACACAGCTACTTGCTGTGTACTTGTACAAAGCTAATTTTGAAGCATAAGACATTCTCCTACCCAGTTTCTTCCCTTACTCTCACTGCTCTCCTCTCCCCATTTCCCTTTAAAATGAAACATACCCACATTTCTTCTCCCGACAGAAATCTAAGTTCCCTACACTGCTCCTGTGCGGTTACCTTCCATCAGTCACCAGGACCCAGAGGTATCTTTTATACTGCCTCTCCATGGTCTCAGTGCCACTGCATTACTGTGCTATTTCTTCCCTGGATTATTATAAAAACTCACAAGAGCCTTCTAATCTCCAGGATCTTTCTGTAGAAGGCTCATAGTCAGCACTTCCCAAATAAATAAAACAGATGTTTTGTTTTTTGTTTTCTGTGTATCTGCCATGTTTATGTGCGTGCTAGTATCTACAAAGGCTAAAGGACATCAGATCCCCTGAAAGTAGTTACAGATAGCTCTGAACTCTCTAACATGAGTGCTGGGAACTGAACTTGGGTCCTCTGGAAGAACAGGAAGCACACTTAACCCCGACTCATCTCTCCAGTACCAGATTAAGTATCTTTTTTTTTTTTTAATTTATTTATTTATTATGTATACAGCATGTATGACTGCAGGCCAGAAGAGGGCACCAGATCTCATTACAGATGGTTGTGAGCCACCATGTGGTTGCTGGGAATTCAACTCAGGACCTCTGGAAGAGCAGTCTGTGCTCTTAACCTCTGAGCCATCTCTCCAGCCCCCAGATTAAGTATCTTAATATTACCTGGAATATATAATGCTTTACTATTACTGCATAGGAGAATATAGTATTAATATCTTAATTAGGGCATCTTTCTTTTTTTAAGACATGGTCTCACTATGTAGAACTATGTTGCTCTGGCTAGCCTTATACTCTCAGAAATCTGCCTATCTCTGCCTCCTGATTGTGAGATTGAAGGAATGTTCCCATCATGCCCAGCTTTAACTAGGACATTTTACAAAATAGATTTATATTCCTGATGAGATGTAGTGGGTGGCTGTTTGAGCCGTGCCCTGAAGCACCACCCCTAGTAAGGTAGCAGGTAACATACACCTGCCTGTGACCTTGAGATACATGCCCCTGGGGGGAGGGGGAACCCTTAAAACCTGGAATGCACATATGGCTCTCGCCTCGCTATCTCGTGGTTTTGGATGCTGAGATCTCGGACCAGGCAGATCAGCGTGGGACATAGCTCAACTTATCCAGACCCTACAATAAATCTCCCATGGTTGTGAGTTAACCCCCCCCAATAAGTTCCTTTGCTCATTAAATAGACTTCATGAATTAATCCCATTATCTGGCACCCAATGTGAGGCATGAACCCTCGACCCTGGGATTAAGAGTAAGGTAAACTGTTAACAGTCAATTTATGCAAATTACTCCATCACTTTGTAATTAAGACCAGATAACAATGATAATTCCAGACTTGACTATTGTGGCAGTTTAGAAGAAAATGGTCCCCAAAGGGAGTGGCACTATTAGAAGGTATGGCCTTGTTGGAGGAAGTGTGTCACTCTAGGGGCGGGCTTTGAGGTCTCTTCTGCTCAAGCTTCCTGCAGTGTAACAGTTGACTTCCTGTTGCCTGCAAGATGTAGGACTCTCGGCTGCCTTTCCAGAACTATGTCTGCCTGTATACCACCATTGATGATAATGGACTGAACCTCTGAACCTGTAAGCAGGCCACCTCAATTAAATGTTTTCATTTATAAAAGTTGCCGTAGTCATGGTGTCACTTCACAGCAATGAAAACCCTATTGCTGCTAGACACACATTCATTCATACATACATAAATATATATACACACACAATTATTAATACACAGACTACATGATTGTGGCCCACATCCCCCCACAATTCATCAAGATTTCTGAGATTTTTCATCATCAATACTCAGTTTTATAAGACTGAAGGTGTATATGCTTAGAAGCACCAGAGCTTAGGAGTAAATAGTATAGAATCTTAACCAAGGAAATCAAGTGACTGTTTAGCAATAAAATAAAAACAGAATTTCAATTATAAAAGACTCTTAAAAACTATGACATAAGCAGACAAATAAAAAAGACTAACGGTTGATGAAGACTGAGACAATGGAACTATACTTAGCAGGTAGACTGGTACAGGCATTCCATGTGACTGACAAGTCACACTGACCCACCCCTAGGTACATCTGCCCAGAGAAACTTTAGGTACATATTAGAAAGGACACAGGATGAAGGGGGGGGGGGGGGGGGGATGCTAGAGAAAAAAATGCTTTAAATAAAAATAACTGAAGAGATACACACAAATGATAAAAGTATTTCCTGCTCTAAGAAGTATGGCTAACTTGATTCTATATGCTAAAACTTCAAACTAAATAATAATCAAAAAATACTTCTGACTGCAGTCTGAATATATCTCACAGTCCTTGTTCAAATATACACTTACAGGTTTGTTTGTGTGTATTGTTTTTCTTTTCATTTTGTTTTGTTTTTCGAGACAGGGTTTCTCTGTGTAGTCCTGGCTCTCCTGAAACTTGCTCTGTAGACCAGGCTGGCCTCAAACTCACAGAAATCCATCTGCCTCTGCCTGCCTCTGCCTCCCAAGTGCTGGGATTAAAGGTGTGCGTCACCATGGCCTGGCCCAATTCCAGGTATTTTATGAAACCTTCTCTGAGCTCCTGGAAAAACCTAGCCAGCAATACATAAGCATTTCTTAACTGTTACAAAACCACCCTGATGTCTTCAAGTTTGGGATTCCCTAGAACAGCAGTTCTCGACTTGTGGGTCACGACCTCTTTGGAGGCTACATATCATATAACTTGCATATCATATATTTACATTACAATTCACAACAACAGCAAAATTACAGTTATGAAGTAGCAAGGAAAATAATTTTATGGTTGGGGGTCACCACAACATGAGGAACTATATTAAAGGATTGCAGCATTAGGAAGGTTGAGAACCACTGCTCTAGAAGAAATGCTGACACATGGATTTGAGAACTGGTGGTTTATGTGGAAAGGACTCACCAGCAGGAGAGTTAGGCAAATAGAGGAAGCCAACAAAAAGTGTTGGCAATGAACAAATGAACAGTTACATTAGAATACTGTGAAAACACAGAGCCAAGTCAGGCATCCTGGTGGGGATAGGAGGAAACTGGGTGTACTTGTCCACTAATTTCTGTCTTTCATTGACTGAGAGGTGCTTCTAAGTACACTAGATCTCTGGAATATTAGTTTACCCTGAGCCTAGCTATCAGCCAGAAAAACCCCAGGGGGCTGGCATGATTAACCTTTGGCTGTAAGGATATGACAGGAACAGTCTGCTACATTTGCAGATCTGCCTCCTAGGCTTCTTTACTTTTAAAGTAGAGACAATAAAGTCACTGAGAGATTAAATGAGATAAAGAAGAATGCTTTTGTCATTATGCACTCAATAAATGATAGCTCTGTGTTGTTTTAAGTGGACTTAAAAGGACGAGACAGACGGCTCAGTAGTTAAGAGCACTTGCTCTTAACTTTTTTGATTCCCAGTACAGGGCAGTGCACAATCATCTCTAACTCCAGGCCCAGGGGACCTGATACCCTCTTCTGGCCTCTGGGAGCATTGCGTTCACTAAGCATGCACGCTAAACATCTGTACACATAAAATAAAATGAAAAAAATCTTTATGTGGAGTTGCAATACAGCTTATTAAGCAACACTGGAATTTATCTGAAGCAAATAATTGCTAATAAATACAAATGTTTAGCTATAATTTTTGAATAATGGTTATAATGTACAGAGATTTAGTTATAACCTAAATATGCAATGTTGTAAGCATTGTTCACAACAGTGACAGATTCAGAAACAAATTATATGTAAGATAACAGCAGCTGACAAAAACATGTGAGTATCCTATGGAGAAATAAAAAAAGAGCCAACGGGAATTATAAAAGCATTGGTTAAAAAAAATCAGGTTATAAAGTAATGTATACTAGCTGAGCACAGTGGCTCATGTATGTAATCCTAGCACTCAGAAGGTAGGAAGGAGTACCAGGAGATTAAGATCATGTTCACTTACACAGTGAATTTGAGGCCAGCCTCAGCTACACGAGACTCTGCCTCAAAAAAGTCAAAACCAGAAAAATTATGATCTTATTCATAAATGTATACATATAAACACATATGATACACAATATATGTGTACATGTGTGCATGTATATGTCTGTGTATATATTACCAATACTAAATCATTTTTAGTGGTGTCTGTTGAAGCCAGAATAATGAATGGTTTTAATTCTGTTTGGGGAAGGAAGAACTGGGATCTACAACCCAGTATTTTCTACAATCAATACACTGACTGTCATAAAAAAAGAAAATTTGGATACAAAACAATTGCCTTCCATGCCACTGAATTTTAAAGATGGGTTGCATGTTTGCATGTTTTAGAGTTAAAGTTCTGCTATGTACTGACTCACAATCCTACTGTTTCAGTTCCTAAGTAATAAGAATACAGACATGGGCCACCACTCTGGGTTTTTTAATCTAAAGGTTTAATTTTCTTTTCTGCAGATTTTATATAAACTGTTCACAGTTAAAAAAAAAAAAACCTCAGCATAGGGTTGATCATGATATTTTGTTCATATCAACCCAAAACATTAAAGAAAATACTAAATGTACTTTGTTGGTGGGCAAAGAATATGAACTTAAGCACTTAAGCCCAAGTGAATTTCAATGCCAACTGTTGCTCATCTCAACCCAAAACATTATAGAAAATACTAAATGTACTTCAGTGGTGGCAAAGAATATGAACTTAAGCCTAAGTGAATTTCAATGCCAACTGTTATTTTCTGGTTGTATTAAATGATTTATAAAGCCTTTAAAAGCTTCAGTTTCCTGATTTCTAAAGTAACACATGCAACTATTGTGAGAATGAAACTATGTACATAAAGCCATTCAAGTACCTGTCATGCACTTGCTGGACACTCAAACTTATGCACACTGACCATTATTAGTGGAAACAGCATTTTGGCAAACTGAGATACTAATAAAGAGTTTTAAAACCACAGTAAGCACACTGCCAACTGTAGTACACTCCAACATTTGCTCAGCTGCCAAATAACCTTCAAGATCCATGGCACCCTTTAAATAACCACAATCCTCCGGTCAGTTCAAGATCCTGGACTGCTCATTCTCCCATTCTAATGTGTGAAGAATGAGCCTATATAACTCTGATAGAATCTGCCAAACTCAACTCCTACTCTCCTGCAGACCAGCAGGCTTTCTTTATTTCTACCCACCCTTCAGAACCCATCTTATGTGAAGGCTATTATAAGCTACAGTGATTACTTCTAAATCTGGGAATTCATGATGGCCTTGAAATTTCCCAGCAAACTATAAATGGCTGTTGCTTAGCACGTCTCCATAACACTAGAATACAATTCTAACTTCTGGTTTCAATGATTATAACTTAATAGAGATTATGGAGCCAGGGGTGGTGGGAAATGCATGTTATTCTGGTAAGAAGGAGACTGAGAAAGGAGAATCATGAGTTTGAGGCCAGTCTAACTACATATATAGCAAGATTCTGTTTTTTGTTTGTTTTTGAAAAAAGATTGACCATGAAGTCCTCGAAATTGCTTTCTGTTAGTCACTAGTGTGAATAAGGTACAAGTATATATAATATTTAGTAGCACTGAATACTTGGTCCAACTAAATCAAAGCCCAAATTTCCCATTTTTAAATACAACTACTGGAAGAAAGCCTGGTTTTCCTATTATTCCAAGGAAACTCTTAATTTTCCAAGAGTATTTCTTGGACACTGATGATTCCAGACCAGATATTTATAGTCTGGCAAGTATCTCTACATTTACCAGCTGCCAGCTTCTGCTCAGAACTACTTTATAAATTGGGCAATTCTGTCCTGAAAAGCAATCTATCTACTACAGCTGGGAAAACATGCTTTTCACCTTTTTTTCCATATACAGTTTCTCCATTAAGAGGAGGAACTTGGTCCTTCAAATGAGGTTCAACATATTTTAGTTCTCAGAACTAGACTAGCTATGATGGTTACCATACAACATAAATTCCAGAAAAGATTATTTGAAGATTAGAAAAATGAGACAGCACATAATAGGCCTTTCTACCCACACACATCAAATAAGCCTAGGAGCCTTGAAAAGCTGATCGCAAACATACTTCTTAGAAGTTACTCATTTCACATTAAAATCTCATTCTTTAGTAATTTATCCCCCTTATACAACCTGTTTTAATATGAAGGTATCATTCCTAAAAAGCTTGCAGTAAAACTGGCATTCTGTGTGGATAACCTACACTTTACAATCCTGAGGCAAGTGCCAAGTACCCCAGTATGCAAACACAAAAGCATCACAAAGAACTTCCAAGTCTGACTAGAGGAAGCTTATATCCTAAGGGGGAATACTGGGTAGCAAAGTACAGAATGCTGACACACTACTCATGGGTCTGTCACTGACAACAACTAAAGGACAATGAAGCATGACTTGGCAATCCAGCCTACGATGTTCTGTTTGCACACTGACAGTATTTGGAAGTAATGATTGCACAGGATCACTGAAGACAATCACTAGCTATAGTCTAATATTTTCAGCCAAATATAAAGTGTATGACATTCCTAAGGTTTAACAGTTTCTTGCCCTGTGCTCCTATATAACATTCAAGTAAGATATAATGGTCATTAGTACATTTTTTTCCTGGTTAATCTTTAAAAAGGCCTTAATACTGATCTTTTCTGGTAATATCAACAAAGGAGTTTAGTAAGAGGGAATGCTTTCAGGAGACTACCTGCAGGAATCTGGTGAAAGTGACCAAATTAATGTGCTTCAAAAATAACTACCTTGTATTCTTATGACCTAAAACACAAAAGTCTCTTTTCAGTCTATCTTAGGAGAAGCTGAAATCAGGGAGTATGCAATGAAGTTGTGTTAAAGCTAGAAACTCCGAGCTATTCTCTCTCTCTCTCTCTCTCTCTCTCTCTCTCTCACACACACACACACACACACACACACACACACACACACACACAGAGTTTCACACTGTAGCTCAAGCCGGCCCAAAACTCACTATGTACCCCGGGCTGGTGTCAAACTCACAGCAATCCTCCTGCTTCAGCGTCCTAAGATTATAGACGTGTACTGCCCATCCAACAGCCTTATTGTCAGAACCAGTTACACTGCTTCTTTAGTGTATCACTAGATTCAAAGTTTAAGGGCAAACTGTTCTTAAATTTTAGCTGAAGTGACAAACATATGTAAATACTTTTCATTTGTAGTGTGAGTCAGACTATCTTCAAGCAAGGCACAAAATCTGTTGGGGATTTGAATGAAATTACACCATTAAAACAACCTATGGGGGCTGGAGAGATGGCTCAGCAGGTAAGAGCACTGGCTGCTCTCAAAGGACTTGAGATGGTTCCCAGCACCCGTATGATGGCTCACAACCATCTGTAACTCCAGTTCCAAGGAATTCAAAACCCTTTCTGGCCTCCCAAGGTACCAAGCACACACACAATATATACATACAGGCGAAACACTCATACACAAAAATAAAACTAAATCAACCTTTGAAAAAACATAATAAATTCTATCTTTTGCACTGAGTAACAAACAAGCCTCTCCTCTCCATTGCTTCCAGCCTGCTAATTTCTTTTTTTCTTTTTTTAAAGATGTATTTATTTACTATGTATACAGTGTTCTGTCTGCATGTATGCCTGCAGGCCAGAAGAGGGCACCAGATCTCATTATAGATGGTTGTGAGCCATCATGTGGTTGCTGGGAATTGAACTCAGGACCTCTGGAAGAGTAACCAGCAGCCAGTGCTCTTAACCTCTGAGCCATCTCTCCAGCCCCAGCCTGCTAATTTCTAAGTTAGCATTTCCTTTTCCAAATAAAGCCTCACTTCAGTTTTCTTAACCATTACTACTCCATTGTATCTTCCAGTTCATATCCAAGTAGTCTTCTTAGACTATCCTTTCCCATCAGTCTCACTATAACCATATACTCGACACAGAATTCCTAGTGCAGAAGTACGTCACCTCTATCTACATGATTAATACCTAAAGCATATTTAGATACTTGCTGAATGTCAAGCAAGCAAATGGATCATAAGGCCCAACAAGAAAAACAAAAAACCACTATTTTAGTCTCCTAAGTTTTTAAAATTAGAAATATCTTCCAAAGCAATTGCTAGTTTTAATGTGCTCCCCAAAGTTCACTTAATCCCAAACTGTTAGAAGTAGGGCCTTTAAGAGTCATTAAAGGCCGGGTGGTGGTGGCGCACGCCTTTAATCCCAGCACTCGGGAGGCAGAGCCAGGCGGATCTCTGTGAGTTCGAGGCCAGCCTGGGCTACCAAGTGAGTTCCAGGAAAGGCGCAAAGCTACACAGAGAAACCCTGTCTCGAAAAACCAAAAAAAAAAAAAAAAAAAAAAAAAAAGAATCATTAAAGCACTGTCCTCATAGATGGATTTATGCCATTATTTTAAAAGTATATTAAGCTATAACTGTAGTGGGTTCATAATAAAACAAATCCACTTCTTTTAATCCCAGTGCTTCGGAGGCAGAGTCAGGCAGATCTCTCGGAGTTTGAAGCCAGCTTGGTCTACACAGGGAGTTTCAGGACTACACGGAGAAACCTTGTCTCAAATAGGAAAAAAAAATTTTTGGAGGGTTGGAGGGATGGAGGGATGGAGGGAGGGAGGGAGGGAGGGAGAGGGAGAGGGAGAGGGAGGGAGGGAGAGAGAGAGAGAGAGAGAGAGAGAGAGAGAGAGAGAGAGAGAGAGAGATCCACTCCCCACCACCTCTGCTCTTTTGTTAGAGGATGACCCAGCAAGAAGGCCTTCACTGGACAGATGTGGGTTACTTGATCCTTGTCCTCTCAGCCTTCAGAACAAGAAACAACTCTGTTCTTTGTAAATTACCCAACACCAAGTATTCTTTTATAGCATCACAAAGTAACTGGGACAAAAAACAATAAGCAATTTTATAATTAAACGTCAGTGGTAAATTGTATTTATACAGAACCTTGGCCATAGACACAGAATATAGAGTACTCAACTAAAAGCTGAGGCTTTACATAGCTAGGGGCTGGAGAGATGGCTCAACAGTTAAGAGCTAAGAGTAACCCAGAAGACCTGGGTTCAGTTCCCAGCACCCATATGGTGGTTCACAACTGCCTGTAACTCCACTTCCAGTGGATCCAATGCCTTTTTTCTGGCCTCTGCAGGTACCAGGCATGCACGTGGTACACATATATATGTGCAGGCAAAACACATAAAATAAAAATACCTATTAAATAATTCCACATATCTAACAGGCATATAGAACTGACACAACTGGGGGGGGGTGGAACAGGAGAATAGAAAATTCACCATGTAACAGTGTCAGAGATTTACTTGCTGCTTGGGAGCAACTCAATCTATGCACAATTAGGCATGCCACAAAGAATCAAACTAAATATTTCAACTGACTAAGTTTTATCAAATGAAGTGTGGAAATTGAGTTGATTTAATGAAATGTATCTTGACATGAGGAGCTGGTCACACTTATTCTGGTTCCCAACAAAAGGAGGGGAGCCTACTCCCAACTTTCCAGCAAACAACCTAAAGCCATTCTCCTAACTGTCCTTAGCCACTGCAGTCTGATGCCTACAACAAGGCAGGCACTACCCGGCACGTGCTCAAGTAGGGTGTTCACGCCCTTTAAGAGTTTTGTTCTCATGCTGGCTTCTTCTCATTCGTAGCAGCTATCAGCTGGCAGAGTATCCAAATCATAATCCAAATGCTCGAAGCAACTCACATGCATCTCTAAGCAACAGCTGTGTAATCTTTATAGTATGTCTAAAAATACTGTTTAAAACATTAAATGAGTTTCAGCTAACATTTAGAAATATGACTGAACAAAATACAGTCAACTCAATTCATGTTAACAGAGTCATTTAGCAGAAGGCAACATTCAAAATGATGAGTAATCCAATTCATAAAAACTAAAAATGTTTATAGGCTGTATTTTATTTCAGAAGTGTCCTCTTTTCCTGAGACTATGCGATACCTGTAACAGTGAGGGTTTTGTCTGGTTGTATCCCCAGTGCTAGGGATTGGACCTAAGGCCCTTCCTTGCATGCACACTAAGGTCCCACTTGACCACTGAGCTTCGCCCCAGCTTTTAAACAGTCTTATTTCTTCCTTACTAGTGGAGAAGTTATCTTTTTGTGTAAAAGTTTAGAAAGTAGAGTTCCTGACTATCTTGACTTAATTTTCTGCCCTCCCACCACTTCTGCTGAAAAGGACCCCTCTGAAGCTCATTTGTTTTTCCTTGGCTGACCTCATTAGCCACTACAGCTGAAAAAGCTCATATCCTTTAACACGGTGTCCTTGAGATCCCACTGCTACTGAGATAGACTGCTATGCCAAATACACCTCAGGAAAAACTCAATGTCCAGATGCCCCACCCACCCAAGAGACCAGCTAACAGCCTGCTGGGCAAACTCACCACTGATTCTTCCATTAGCTGGACCGGGCACTTGCTCAGCAATCATACTCATGTTGCATTTGGCCCTCTATGGTCTTTAAGTTCCTGATCTCTAAAGCAAAATGGTCCCTGAAATGCACACGACTTCTTACAGGACCAAGAAGGCCACATACAGCCTTAAGGCAGCAGTGAAACTTACAAGGTGTGTATGTAAATGTATGACTAGCTCCAAAATATGCACTTTTTCCCCTAGTTTAACTACATTCAAACAACATTCAAATTATGCAACAAAAACAAAAAATTTATGAATAATTATAAAAATTCTAGAGTAAGGTAACTATAGTGTGAGTACGGAGAAGAGGGTCCATGCTGTTTACACTTAGGGATAAGATGTTTTACATGGGCCTAATTTTCAGTGTTGCAATGCAGACACAGAAAATCCACATGTTTGCTTTTTAAAGCAGTTAGACATACAGTTCAGCTGGTAGAGTGTTTGCCTAGCATTCACAAGCACTGGGTTCAATCATCTGAGCATGGTAGCACACACCTATAATCTCAACACACAGATGAAGGCAGAAAGATACAAGTTCAAGGTCATCCTCAGCTACATAGAGAGCCTGAGACCAGCTTGGGTACAAGAGAACTTGACCACAAAAATTTAAAAGGGGGAGGAGGAACATATTAGTAATTGATGAATGCATGACTGTGAAAAATACATCAATTTCTCTGTAATCTTACAAATTTCCTAAAGACGTAAAATGTTTCAAAAACAATAAATTATAACTAACAAAGACACTACACACTGATAAAAATGAGAATATAATCTACTCATCACAAATACAGTCACTCTTAAAAAAAAAGTTACAAAATATATATGACTAACACAACTGTCAAAGAAATAGAATTACCTTTAACATTATCTGCTCAGAATTATTGATAGATCAAACATATAAATTAAAAGCAAAAATATTAAGTCCTGAACAATAATATTACAAGACTCAAAAATATACAGATCTAGCAGGCACGAAGGCTCACATCTGAAATTCCAACTACTTAGGAGGCACAAAGAGGGGAAGAAAATTAAGAGAGAGAGAATATGAATCTCAGAACTCAGTAGGCAGAGGCAGGAGAATCTCTTTGAATTCCAAGCTAGCCAGGTATACACAGTGAGGCTCTGTCTCAAAGAATAAAAAACAAGGAAAAGAGACAGACAGACAGACAGACACATACACACATAGATATAAGTTAGGGAACACATTTATAGCATACCCAAAAGATCTGTTATCAAACCACATGTTAGGCTTCATAAAAAGAAAGCCTCATAAATTCCTTAGGATCTCTACATACTATATTTTGACATAGTGAATATGATAGACCATTTTAATTCCCAAATTTGTAAACAACAATATAGTAATTACATAACCCTTAGAAGTATAATTATACTACTCTTGGGTTAAAAGGAAAAACAATAAAAATTAAGAAACATTTAGTAGATATATGTTGAGACACTATACATCTTTATGAATCACAATGGTTGTGAGCCAACCCAACATGTAGATGCTGAGATTTGAACCTGAGTCCTCTGCAAGAGCAGCCAGAACCACTGAGCCATCTCTCCAGCCCCCACACTAGTGATTTTATAATCTAGATAAAATGCCAAAATTATAATAGTATAGAAAGGCATAGTATAAAAAAAATAGAACAACAATAAAAACAAAAACAACAACAACAAAAAACAAACAAACAAAAAAACCCAAACCTACCTGAGTTCAATTCCCAGCAACCACATGGTGGCTCACAACCATCTGTAATGAGATCTGGTGCCCTCATCTGGCCTGCAGGGACATATGCAGGCAGAACACTATATGTAATAAATAAATCTATAAAAAAAAAAAAAAGTGAAAACAAAAATATTTAAAAAAAAAAAAACCCAAACCTAACTCCATGGTGAAACCTTTTTCTTAACAGGTGTTTAGGCCAGCCAAGATTAGAGTCAGACCTATAGGTCTGATCACAAGGAAGTTCAAAGAGAAAGGGAAACTGAGTGGAGAGAAGGTGAGGTGGAGGTAGAAAGATGACTCAGTTGGTAAGAGTGCTTGGGGAGCCAGCCTGAAGACCTGAATTCCATGCCCAGAACTCACTCAAGCTGGCCGCAGCGGCAGGGCCGGTGACTGCGGCTCTGCTGCACTGTGGGGCAGCAGAGCAATGAACGCGGACTGCCGCACTTGCAGGCCAGCCTCTAGCCAACTGGGTGAGCTCTGGGTTCAACAAAAACCCTGCCTAAAGAAAAGGTGGAGTGACGTAAGAAGATACCAGAGGCTGGTCTCTGATCTCCACACACGCGTACATACACACACACATGCACAAACTCACACTCACAACTAAACAATTTTTTAAAAATACATCAGTAGGGCTGGAGAGATGGCTCAGCAGTTAAGAGCACTCATTGCTCTTGCAAAGGATTCATAGCCAGCCAGCCATAACTGCAGTTACAGGGAACCTGATGCCCTCTTCCGACTTCTTCGGAACCCAGGCATGCACATGGTGTATTCCATACATTCAAGCAAAACATTCATACACATAAAATAAATAACTCTAAAAAAGAAATTAATTTTCTTGGCTGTACAAAATATTAGAGCTTCACCCAAAGAGTCATTTTTCTTAAGTTGAAATAAGCAATTAAACAAACATTTAGAATTATATATAGAAGTTCTTAAAACTCGTAACATTAAAAAAAAAAATACACACGCTGGGCGGTGGTGGCGCACGCCTTTAGTCTCAACCCTCAGGAGGCAGAGGCAGGAGGAACTCTGTGAGTTCCAGGCCAGCCTGGTCTACAGAGTGAGTTCCAGGACAATCTCCAAAGCTACATAGAAAAACCCTGTCTCAAAAAAAAAAAAAAAAAAAAATACACGTATAGTTCTATTTCTAGGTACATATTTACAAGAGTCTGAATTATTTTCTTAAACCCTGAAATGAGTTGAGATATGCTAATTTTCAGTTCCTATAAAAAATATTATACAGTACATTTGAAATTTAAATCAAAGTGGGGGGAGGGTGTCTGCAAATATACCTGACTTTTCCCTTTCTCCCAGTTCTGTTCATCTTTAAATTTAACACAAGTACTGAGTTCAGTTTGAAATGTAAAGAAATAGCTATGATTTTTTTATTCTATGATGGCCTCGAAATGTACAGAGAAGCATTCATTAAACTTATGTTCTAGCACTGAGTGGTGGTGGCATACGCCAGGGAAAGAGGCAGACGGATCTCTGAGTTCAAGGCCAGCCTGGTCTACAGAGGGAGTTCCAGGACAGCTAGGACTACACAGAGAAACCTTGTCTAGAAAAACCAGAGAGTATGTTCTGGCTACCTAAAGGCTATGAGTCATGTTTATTTTCGAAGATAACACTTAAGGAGCATCAATCAGGAATACTGAAAAATACACAAAAAACACTAGTGGGCCAATGAGATGGCTCAGTGGTTTAGTGAGTAAAAGCACTTGCTATACAAGTTTGATGATATGATTTCTAGTTCAAGAACCCAGGAAAGGTGGAAGGGAAAGAATGACTAAAAAGTTGTCCTCTGACCTCTATACACATGAACCATGGCATGCACACTCTTCACCCCGTCATGAATGAACAAATAAAGCAGCATTTACTAAATGTAAAATTTTTAAATTATGTCAACCAACATACAAATGTCTAAAACTAAAATGATTCTATACAAAATTTTGTAAACTTAAACATAGAACTATGGGTTTAAATAATCAAAATAAAAACCCTTATTTACTCAGGATCCTAAAGATTAGGGGATAGTAGAAATGCAGTAAATTTTTAAATGAGCCAGGTATGGTAATGTGCATTTGTAATCCCAGAACTAGAAAGACTAAGGCAAGAGAATCCTGGGCTACAATAAGGCCATCCTAAAATAAAATAAAAAACAATATCTTTCTCCACATAGCTGGTTTCAATGGGTCCATCTTATTCAACTATATAAAACTATTTCTGAATATTCTAATCAGATGGGCAGTACACAGTATGAATAAAGTGAAAATAACACTGTCCATTAAATAAACTGAGAAACTTAAAGCAAACTTTAGCGGCATGTATAAAAACCAGAATTCCTTGATATTTTTGTTTTATTTAAAAACTGTTTTTTTCTTAGTCACTGTTCTGTTGCTGTGAAGAGACACTATGACCAAGCAACTCTGATGAAACAAAGTATTTAACTGGGGGCTTGCTTAAGTTTCAGAGGTTTAGTCCATTATCCTCATGGTGGGGAGCATGGTGG
Organism: Peromyscus eremicus; assembly: GCF_949786415.1. NCBI lineage: Eukaryota > Metazoa > Chordata > Mammalia > Rodentia > Cricetidae > Peromyscus > Peromyscus eremicus. The sequence goes on along the minus strand of NC_081431.1, from coordinate 13,666,574 downwards.
CATGCAGGCAGGCAGGCAGGCAGGCGCTGATCCCTAGGCAGAGACAGGGAGAACCTGGGCCTGGTATGGGATTTTGAAATCTCAAAGCCTACCCCCAGTGACATATTTTCTCCAAACAAGGCCACATCTACTCCAACAAGGCTACAACTCCTAAACCTTCTAATCCTTTCAAACAGTACTACTCCCTGGTGACTAAACATTCCAACACGTGAACCTTTAGGGGCCAATCGAATCAAAACACCATAGTACTGTTCAAGGCACTGAGTCCATACTCTTTTTGCTGTAGTTTTGTTTCTTTTGTTGTTCTGCTTTCTGAGACCAGGTCTCACTATGAAGCCCAGGCAGACATCAAGCTTATGTCAATCTTCTTGCCCAAACCTCCACAGATGCTGAGGTTACAGCAATGTGCTACCACACTGCATTTTTGTCTTGTTTTATTTTGATTTTTTTCTGTAACTAGAAATGCCAATGGCTTTCTGAGTAACAATGATCAAATAGATAAAGTTGTAAAATAAAAACAATACCAAAGGAAGTAATTAAGTAGGTGAGCAACAAATAATGTTTACATTGTACAAATGTTGATCTAAAACAATGGAACATAGTACAAAATAACAATCTGAAAAAAACTATCCTCTTACTCAACTAAATTTCTCTCTCTCTCTCTCTCTCTCTCTCTCACACACACACACACACACACACACACACACACACACACACACACACACACAGAGCAACAAATATGTTCAATTAGTAAACAGCAAAGCAGCAAAGATTTTAAAATAGACCCAATTTAGGTTGTTTAAGCCCCAAGAGAAAAGATTACAAGATGGCAAGATGGCTATAATCATACTTTGGTCAACATTAATCAGATGTTAAATAAGGGTTCTGAAGGGTTAAATATTTTACACACAATTCAGGCTATAGAGCTGAATTCCCACAGGGCTTGAGAGAAATCTATATAACAGGAAAACAAAAAAAGTTACTTGTTAATCTCTTAAATGCGTATCTCAAGGAGGTGTGGTGAGGGGCTTAAATACCATAATCTAGTCCTTGAAACATATTCCAAAGTAAAGTTTAAAGCAGATGTAAAGTGTTGTCTTTGTTCATTCAGACACTTAGTTGTAGTGTATCACAAAGGCTATAAACTATGCCAAAGAAACAGGAAAGGTATTATAATCTAATTTTAAATCAGACTGAACTCAAACTACCTTGCTTTAAATTCTGTTGCAAAATAGGTAATTCTTTTAGTTCTTAGCTAAGAAATATCTAACAGTCAAAACTAGCCTTTGCTATTATACTCATGAGCTCTCAACGGCTGTGGTAACTATACAAAACCTGCATAAGATCAATCTAGTCAATATCCCACCAAGGACGGGGAGAAAGGGGTTCACAAAGTTCCATTCCTAGAGGAGAAGCTACAGGAAGTCACGGCTGCTAGTGGAAAGAAACAGTTTCTACCGGTGTGAGCCCTGGGAACATTGTCCCATGCTATAGCAGCAGCCAAAATAAAAATAAAGTGAGGAGGAAGAGACTGAACACCACAAACAAGCATAAAGCAAATGCAGGTGCTGTCACTAATCTCTACTGAAAACCAAAGCTGATTTACAGGAGAGGCCCCTCTTAAATATGACGTATTAGATCCTGTACTATTTTTAAACACAGAAAATCAAAAGCAAATAAATAGATGTATTCAAGAAATCACTGTTAAGACTAATCACAATTAGCTAGGAATAAAAGCCTTGTCTTGAAGTAAAGTAATTACTACTTAAAATAAGTTCTATAACAAGATGAAGTTCCCAGTGAAAAGGTTATGAATGGCAGGAAACAAAGGGTACAAGAGAGTCCTGAGTTCTACTTCCACCATTAATGACTTCTCACAGACAGCTAACCTTCAATGATTACCTAGCACTGAGCTATAGTAACTTTGCAAGCACCGTTTCGTTTCATTCTAGCAACAGTTAAATGAATTAATTATTGTTACTCTCGTTTGCAGATGAAGAAACTGAAGCCTAGAGGTTCGAGTGCTTGTCTGGGTTAAAGTACTAAAGCTACAGAGGGATTCAAACCTGAGCATCTGGGACCAAGAATCTCTGTGAGTGCGTCTGGTCTTTTTAAAATGGTCTCAACCTTAACAACCCATGAAAAACCTCACTCCCTTTAATTTAAGAAACAGAAAAATACAACTGAGTTTTCAATTTCTGAACAAAGCATGCTAAAAACAGTCAATTCCTTCATCTCAGTCCCAGCTCTGAAAACAAAACTGGACCATTCACAAAAGATTTAAGGAGGAGTAACAAAATTTTGACAGACACTGAAGCTCACTTGTGAGCAAAGAATGCAAGTTAGAACAAGCTATCCTTTTCCAGTGTGGGAGGACAACAGCAGCGTGAGAGTGGGGAGAGTGGGGAGAGACAACCTCCTCTCGGGCTGACACAAGTACACCAAGCTTTCTGTAGAGCTGCGGGTACATAAGCATCAAGTCTTTGAAATGCAGACATTCCCTGACTCAGCAGGTTACCATTCTGGAGGTTTCACTTGAAGTGCACTCTGCAGGATTTAAGAACTCCTTATGATGATAGAAAAGTCCAATAACAAGGGACTGGGGAAGCACGTTCTTAGGTTAAATCTCATGCAGCTGCCAGTCAACCACTCCTGGGGGGAAGGGACATCATAATTTAAAATGAGGTATATCTACATGGATCATGATATTAATTGAGAATAAAAGGAAACCCACTTTAGAAAAAAAGCGCAGCTAAGAAGGGAATATTTCACTCAATTAACTGGCTTTTTATAAAGTATGATGTACTACAACTCCAGTCTACACAACAGGAAGCCAAAATCTGAAGAGTGCAATTCGTAAAAAGTTAAAACTACATACGTGAGTACTAAGTCCACGCTCCTTCCACTAAGTCACATCTACCTACTGAAGTGCATTAGAAAAAAACGCCTTTTGTTATATGCACATCTATAACCAAGCACTCAGGAGGTTGAGGAAAACTGCTGTGGACTGGAAGCCAGCCTGAGCTACTTATCTCATGCCAGACCAGGCAGTACAGCAAAAACAAAACAAAACAGAGAGAAATAACCCTGCAGGGCTGGAGAGATGGCTCAGCCCTGAAAAGCGTTTGCTGCTCTTAGAGGATCTGCATTTGGTTCCCAGAACACACATCAAATGGCTGCACAGCTAATTTCCAATTTCAAGACTGTACTTGGTCTGCACAAAAATGTTCAAGACAAAAAATAATGAACATTAGAATGTTCATAGCATTTATAATATATAAGACTACAACCAATTCAAATGTTCCTCTACCTGAGAACGAGTAATCCACACAATGGAATGACATGGAAGAATAGAAAACACTATGAGTACACGGACATGTTTACCCCCACATTCCCAGGCCACAGAGGAGTGTTTATCAGTGGTAACACTTGTTAAGTTAACCAATAAATCCTTCTATCTTTTTAGTCTGTCAATAAGCATATTGTCAATAAGCATTTAGTAAGCCATAACATATGGCTTTTTTTCTTTATCCTGTTTTTAAATATGTAACTAGGTGAATGGGCACATATCACCTATTGAATCAAAAGAAATAGTAACTGTTAGATATTCCCTAAGAGCAAACCAAAGGCCTTATTTTCAGTCATAACAGGAGCAAAACCTAATCATAACTCCCTCCTACTGAAGGAGAGTAATAACATGTACCTTACATGTTATTATCTTAGATAGGAAAAAAGCAGCTTGCTCTACTCTTACACAGTACTCGTAACAATGCTTCTGGGCAGAGGAGCACTGTGCACTTAGCATGTGTGAGGCCCTCAGTTCAATTCCCAGCACCCTGGGATAGAGTTCCACTTCTGACATTAGATTCTCCAGCAGACACCAACTGGGTGTCCTCCATGCACCTCAGATGGCAATCACAAGCCCCAGGTTGTGATGTCACCTACACTCCTGTAGATTAGAACAACCCTCTCCTGGGTTTTGATTTGTTAAGTGTGATTCAAAGAACTCAGAAAACACTTAAGCTTACTCATTAATATAAGGTTATTTTAAAGGGCACAAGTGAACATAGGGTTAAGTCCATAGCATCCTGAGTAGGAATGCTTCACAAAGGTGAGGCATTTCACCCTCTGGGCCCTTCTGTTCTTTTTTACAACTCCCCTGGAATCCCTTCAAATCTGGGCATTCTGGGTTTTGGGGGGTTTGTTTTTTGTTTTTGTTTTTGTTTTTTTGAAACAGGGTTTCTCTGTGTAGCTCTGGAGCCTTTCCTGGAACTCATTCTGTAGCCCAGGCTGGCCTTGAACTCACAGACCACCTGCCTCTGCCTCCCCAGTGCTGGGATTAAAGGTGTGAGCCACCACTGTCTGGCCACATTCTGGGTTTTTAATAGAGGCTTCATTATGTCAAAATGACTAATCAAATCACTGGCCATTCCTGATCAATTCAACCTTCAGCCCCTTCTCTCCAGAAGTGTGAAGTGGGGTTGAAACTTCCAATTCTCAAATTATAAATGGATTACTCTACAAATTAACTCCCACAGCTCATTATCTTTCACAAAAATACACTGAACATTCCAGTAATCCAAGAGTTTTAACAACTGTATGTCGGGCAGTAAGAAAAGAAACCAAGCCGAGCCGGGTGGTGGTAGCAGCGCACGTCTTTAGTCCCAGCACTTGGAGGCAGAGCCAGGCAGGTCTCTGGGAGTTTGAGGCCAGCCTGGTCTACAGAGCAAGATGGACAGGCACAAAACTACACAGAGAAACCCTGTCTCGGGAAAAAAAAGAAAGAAAGAAAGAAAAAAGAAACCAAACTGGGCAGTGGTGGCACACACCTTTAATCCTAGCACTTGAGAGGCAGAGGCAGGTAGATCTCTGTGAGTTTGAGGCCAGCCTGGTCTACAAAGCTAGTTCCAGGACAGCTGGGGCTGTTGCACAGAGAAATCCTGTCTCAAAAAACAAACCAACAAAAAAGAACAGAAACCAAATACTGAGTTCTTTATTATATTGCAATATCACAATGACCTATTTTCAGAAACTTGAAATGACTTGTTTTAAATTTTTAATGCTATTTCACCATCCTCTGTGTTCCCCAGGCACATACACAAACCCTAACCACAAAATTTTAAATACATTTAGGGCACAAAAAAATTATTTCAGAACTTACAGGAATATATTAAGGTGAGACTTCCTTAAGTAAATAATTTACTTTCACAAATAAATCTCAAGTATACTAGAAAAGCATCCTAACTACATCTACTCTTCTAACTGTTCTCTAGTGAAATTAATTTCGTGTGTGTGTGTGTGTGTGTGTGTGTGTGTGTGTGTGTGTAATGTTCAAAAGTTTGCAATTTTGAAAAATTTCAGATGCTCAACTGGTAAAGTCTATACAAATATTCCAAATTATAAAAGCCTCTAAAACATGAAACTCTCTGGTCCCAAGCATTTCAGGTTCAGGACATTTAATCTATATCTCTAACTATATATTACATCAGCATATAAAAATTGAAAAGAAGGACTGAGAATGTGGTTCAGTGGCAGAGCATTTGCTTAGTATGCTCAAGACCCCAAGCTTAAACTCTAGCACCATAAAGAAAGAAAAAAAAATTGAGGATACAAACATTCTGTTTCTGAAGAGACAAGCTGGTTAAGATGTTTAAAAATCAAAACTGATACTATCAACAAGAACTTCAAAGTCAACCTAAATATCTTGGGAGGAGATAGCTTCCAATATAAGCAATCCAAATTTACAGTGAGTAAGTTCTACAGTCGTTGGAAAACCTACAAATTAAGGTTTGAAGACTTCTGATTTGTGCCAAACAGACAAGGGAGTTTAGCACCTTACAGTCAGGCACCTTACAACTGTGAAGTACACTAGTTCACTGGTTACTACAGCATCATCTTCAAAACTCAGTTGAAGTTGTACTCAAAAATGACACTCAAACTAAACAAACATAGGCAACTGCATGCCCAAACCTTCTTAGAGCTGACAATATATCATGTAGACACCACAAAAGACCACAAAGGCCAAGCCTAAAAAGGTCTGGGTTTATTATATGACCCTGGTTCAGATCTGGATACATTATCTGATACACAGAACCCAGCATACACCCACTCACATTAAAAGCATCTATACCAAGTTCTAATACATAGAGCATTCAAATGGGTATTCATTTAGACAACCAAAAGGCTTTTAGCCACATAGTGCTAAGCTGACAAGAAGCTACAACTGATTTAATCTCTTCTCCAAACTCAATATGATTAGTATCATCACAACTGGTCACCTGTGTGATCCAGGTATGCAATCCCAACTGAGGATGCTTAAGAATCCTCCAGCTAAGTAAAGCTTAAAAGTTTCTAAAAGTTGTTAGAATTTACATTCCTATATGTAACAATGGATAAGTATTATTTGATGCTTTCATCAAAACAACCAGAAGGCTTATATCTCTATCATTACCAAAAAATAGTAATTTTAAATCCAAACATTGTTACCATTAACTGTTCAATTCCAAGAAAAACTTAAGAAAAAGCAGCAGTAACATTTTCAGTGTGCTCACAGTAGCTGCCAACCACTCTTTAAAGAAAACTTCCTTACAGAGAAAGATTATCAGTTAGAAACATTACCAGCCAGAGCTAAGTAAATGTAACCAGAATGAGCAGCAAAGCATTTATCCTTAAGGCAAAAAACATAATTTCAGCAGCCAGGAGGCAGATTTCAACTACACACCAACTTGCACCTAATCCCCAAACAGACTGTTCAACAGCTGTTGCCCCCGCCAAAGCAGTCTCCATTCGCATCCAAACACACCCCGAGGGGAAATGACAACGGAGGGGAAAGCAATCAGCCTTACTAGCAATCAACTTCTCCAATAACTGGGGATGAAAAAGAAGTGAACCATGGACCCATGTCCCTAAAATTAACCAAATAATATCCCACCAGCAGCTCTCTGTATGAATGATTTATCCATCTCTCTCTCTCTCAAAAAAAAGGGGGGGGGAGGGAGGGAGGGGAAAGGAGGGAGGGAGGAAGGGAGGAAGGAAGGAAGAAAGGAAGGAAGGAAGTCCATCCAGATGTAAAATTGGCTACAGGGATTTCTTTTAATCATCCATTTGCCAATTTGGGATTCCTCTCTCCTCATCTCTCCTTCCTAGAGAATACAGCCCAGAAATGAGAACAACCACCCCTCTTTCCCTCCATCTCTTCTACTCCATCATTCACTAACAAGTAGTTCACTGATCTCAGACAAGTACATAGACTCTCCTCTCATTCCACAATATTTCTTAAGTACCTACTAAATGTCAGGCAGTATTCTCCCACTTTCCTGAGATACTGAGGATCCCTCAGTGGCTTCTCTAACAACTCAACTTGTGGGATTTCCAAGTTCAACTTAAAACAATACAATGAAAAAGTATTACTTCTGTGCGTAAATTTTCTCTTAACTTCCTTCTAAAGAAATGCCTTTAAAAACTAAAATCCCTAAGGATTCTATTATACTACACTTACTACCTGGCAAGTGTAGGAAGAACATGAGTCACTTTCTAAAGGGACTGGTGGGACTATTGGAAGAAAAGAGAAGGTCTATCATTCAGGCTCATAGCAGAATGCTGTCCTCAAACTCACCCTCAACTCCTGAGATAGCCAACCCACATCATGTATCTCTCCCAGTGTATCTCAAACTGTTAAGGCTAGTAATAAAGCCACTGTATATCCAACTCAGTATACACACACAGAGAAACTACCTTCATAACATCTGCCACTACCATGTGCAAAGTTATTTTATATTCCTATTCCGTTTCTGATAAATGTTAGACAACCAGTTTGTAAAACAATGTCCTCTCTTAACCCCTCTCCTCCACTTATTCTGTAGTCTTTATGTGGTGCTTGTACAAGGAAGGATGACAACTAGAGATAAAACCTACCAGAATCTCAAGACCGTCCGTATCCTTATTCCCAAAGCAGCTAAGTGAGCAAAAAGGGTGCAATATAAAAGAAAAAGAGAACATTCAATCTCAAGTACTCCTGTCTGAAATTCTCAAGTGTCCCAGACAGACGGTTCAGTGAGGTAAGGGACTTGGATGCCAAGCCAGATGAACTGAATTCAAACTCTGAATCCCACAAATGCAAGTGGAAGGAGAGAACCAACTCCAACAAGCTGTCCTACGGCCTCTACACCTGCACCACGGACACGGACACAGATCGAGAGAGAGAGAGACACACACACACACACACACACACACACACACACACACACTGAATAAATGTTCTAAAAAAAATGTTAAGGATCTGTCAAGTCAGTTTTGTATTCCTTGTGTTTTTCAAAATTACAACCATCCAAAATGTTCAGAGCTAGGCATATGCCTTTAATCTCACCACTTGGAAGGTAGAGGCAGGCTGATCTCTATGGAGTTTGAGTACAGCCTGATCTACCAGTGTGTTCCAGGCCACCAGGGTCACATAGTAAGACCCTGTCACAAAAAGGGGGCAGAGGGGAAACGCTGGAGAGAGAGTTCAGTCATTAAGAGCACTGACTGCTCTTCTAGAAAACCTAGGTTCAATTCCAGCACTCACATGGCAGCTCACAACTGTGTGTGACTCCATTTCCAAGGAATCAATGTCCCCTCTTCTGGGCTCTGTGAACACCAGGCACCTATGTGATACACAGATGTAAATGTGGGCAAAACACTCAAACACACAACAAAGAGGGAAAGAATTGTGTAAGATTAAAAGAAAAAAAAAAAGGAGTCCAAGAGGTTATTAAATGTACAAGGTTGAACCATTTAAAATTTAAAATTGCCAAAACCAGTAATTCTGCACAGCTTAACCTCATAGTGTAACACATACTTCAAGGGAACCATGACTCAAATAGCCTTGTCAGTATTAACTTAAAACTTAACCCTCATTATTAACTGTCCACAGAAAGGTGAGTGCTACTTTCCTACTAAACAACTCACTGTGAAAGCCAGGCTGCCCGAAAAGCCACACTATGTCATGATCCAGCCTCTGACCAGATGGATTCTCCCTTTACCCATTCAGTCAGAACCGGGCCTCTAACACAAGCCGATTACTTTTCCATGCCTCATGGGAGACTCCCAGTTCATTTCTGTTTTTTCTCACAGAGAAACTATTACTTACTAGCAACAGCCTTGTCTTATTTTCTGGAGGTCTGAATAATCAAATAAATCACAGGTCCCTTAAATAGTAGAGATAACCCTTTCCAAGCTTTGAAAACCTGTAATAAAATGTGGACTCCATTCAGGACAGGGTGGATGACCTGCCCTACACAATAAAAAGAGGGCCTAGTTTCCTCAACATCTCAACCTCAAAGAGATTGAAGACCCAAGACTTAAGAAATCCAAGAAATAAAGCCGGGCGGTGGTGGCGCACGCTTTTAATCCCAGCACTCGGGAGGTAGAGCCAGGCGGATCTCTGTGAGTTCGAGGCCAGCCTGGGCTACCAAGTGAGTTCCAGGAAAAGGCGCAAAGCTACACAGAGAAACCCTGTCTCGAAAAACCAAAAAAAAAAAAAAGAAATCCAAGAAATAATCCAAAATTCTGACACTTCTGGTAGCTGTCTCTGGGTTGATTCTTCCCGGGCCAGTCTGACATGGTCTCTACGTAGTGGGAAATCTAAATGAATGCCTACCTAACCTAACAGAGTATTAAATGGGCCCTCCCTTCACCTAATAGTTGACGGGGAAATACAGTTGATGTACTCAATAACATAAACGTGGAACACTGGAAACTCCTTTATCCCTTTATTATACATAATCCGTTCTTGAAAAGCATGTGAAACAGAAGCATGTAAGAGATGAGCAAGAAACTTATTTTTTAATGTTTTTTAACCTTTTATTTTATATGAATGGGTAATTCTGCCAAATGTGAGTCTGTACACCATATCTGGGTTGGATCCTCTGGGACTAGAATTGTGAGCTGCCATGTGGGTGCTCAAAATTGAACCCAGGTACTCTGAAAAAGCAACCAGTGCTCTTAACCTCTGAGCCACCTCCCCAGTCCCGCAAGAAGCTGATGGACTTTCATTCCAAGAGTTAAAAAAAAATCCTTAGTTGTCTTAAAGAACAAATGCTTAATTTTAAAAACCAAGGCACAAATAATCACTTACCATATGATAAATACAAAAAACAGGAAGTGAATTTTCTTAAATTAATTCTTATCTTAAACTCTAATTTTCTTCAAATACCTAAAACAATATTCATTTATACAAAATTTTAAATAAATAATAAAGGAACAGAGATCTTGAAAGAAAAGAGAAATTCTCTTACAAATGTTCTGTTTAAAAATAATTTTTTTTCTTGGGGGCTGGAGAAATGACTTGGCAGTTAAGGGCACTGACTGCTCTTCCAGAGACCTGCGTTCAAATCCCAGCATCTACATGCAGCTCACAACTGTCTATAACTCCCAGATCTGATGCTCTCACACATACATATCTGCAGGCAAAACACTAATGCACATATAAATAAAGGTAAATAAATTAAAAAAGAGAGAGAGAAAAGAAAAATAATTTTCGTGCTGGGCAGTAGTGGCCCATGCCTTTAATCCCAGCCCTCGGGAGGCAGAGACAGGCGGCTTTCTGGGAGTTCAAGGCCAGCCTGGTCCACAGAGTTAGTTCCAGAACAGCCAAGGATACACAAAGAAACTCTGTCTCAAAAAAAAATCTCTTAGGATACAGACATGGTGATGCATGCTGCTAAGCTGGGGCAGAAGAATCACCATTTGCAGGCCAACGTGGTCTATGTTTAACTTCAGGCCAGCCTAGGATACACAGCAGGATCCTGTCCCCTAAAAGAAAAAAAACAACCCTACACATATACACATGTTCAGTTTTTCATTCTTTCAAAGACAAGAAATGTTGCAATCTCAAAAGCACTAGGTACCTGGGCAATCTAACAAATCACTAAAATAGCAATCTTAAATGTCCCCATCACAGAATTTCACCTGTGTCTTAGTTACGGTTTCTACTATTGTGATAAAACACCATGCACAGCGGGTCAGGGTGGCTCATGCCTCTCATTCCAACACTGGGGTTGTGAGGGTGAAATGACAGAGGTAGGCAGATCGAGTTCCAGGACAGCCAGGGCTACACAGAGAAACCATGTTTCAGAAAACAACAACAAAAACCACTATGAACACAAGCAGCTAGGAGAAAAAAACGGTTTCTCTTAGCTTACAACTCTCGGGTCACTCTGTCACTGAGGAAATTTAAGGTACAAACTCCAAGCAGGAACCTTGGGGCAGGAACGGAAGTGGAGGCCAAGGAGGAGTGCTGCTGACTGTCCTGCTCTGCTCTATTTTTATGCTTGGGGCCACCTGCCCAGGAATGGTCCACCCACTCCTGCCCCTGTGGTCTGGGGTGGGCCACCCACATCAATCATTAATCAAGAAAAGGCACTACAGACTTGCCCATAGGCCATCTGATAGAATCATTTTCTCAACTGAAGTTCTTCCCAGATAACTAGCTTGTATCAAGTTAACAAAACAAGCAAACAAACAAAAACCACCGACCAGGATCACCTGTTAAGACACGATTCCTGTATGCTTCATATATAACTTTGCTATTGTCTGCCTTCGCTGCCAACACTCCTTCCACCTAAATGAAAAGCAGCAGCCGCTCCTTTCCCCTACTCTCCAGTGTCCTAATCCCACAGAAGGGACAAGGGTTCAAGCAAGCTTCAAAAATCCCTCCAAAGCTTTTTCTCCCTGGAGACTACAGGAAACACTGCTGCTCTCGATGTACAAAAGCTGGACGGATGGGACTATGGAAGAACTGTGTGAAGACCACAGGGAAACTGAGTATGGGGGTGCACCATTATCAACTCGGCACTTGGGAAGCTGAGACAGGGGGATCATCAAAATAAATCCAGACAAAATTACAAGTTAGACGAACTCCTGTTCAACTAAAACCATCTGCTGTTTTCATCCTTGAGGTCCTAGATCTGCTTAAACAAGATCTCCTCCCCCCAACCCCTACACACACACACACACACACACACACACACACACACACACACACACACACCTTTAAGCTATTATCTTTTGGTTAGTGTCAACAATTTTTCCCCCCAGACAAGGTTTCTCTGTGTAGCCCTGGATGTCGTGGAACTCACTCTGTAGATCAGGCTGGCGCTGGCCTCGAACTCAGAGAGGCCTCTGCCTCCCAAGTGCTGGGATTAAAGACATACATCCTTCACCAACACCTGGCAACAAATTTTACTGACAGGCAAGAGTTTTAAAAGTGGGATCGATCCAGTCCAATGAGGATGAATGTACCCTCCAAAAGTCCTATTTACCAAATCCCCCAAGTGCTAGTGTTAGAAGACTGGACCTCTGGGAAGTGATCGGACCACGAATCCTTCATCCTCATAAGCAGGATCAATGTTCCTCAAGAGCTAGAGGGAACAAGTATATGGATGCATGTCTTTCATGACATTAGGACCCAGAAGTCCTTACCAGACCATGTATCTGCTAGTTCCTTGATCTTGGACTTCCCAGTCTCTGTAACTGGGACAAGTTGCTATTAATTACCTAGTCTAAGGTATTTTATCACAGCAGTAGTAAGGGAAAACAAACACACACACACACACACACAAGAATTATTACTTTGGGAAGCAATGAAATTGCTGATGATACAGTTTTGATATAGGTGTCATCACTAACTATTTCTTGTCTTTTTCAAAAAAAAATTTTTGTAAGAGCAAACAACAGCAGTCAAATAAATGCATATAATGCTCTATAGGGATATGGTAAAACTGAACTGCTAATGGTGGCTCAGGCCTGTAATCCCAACCCTGCCCGGAGAGGCTGCAACAGGAGGACTGCTTCAAGACCGAGACACATGTAGGCTACATTCTGAGTCTCATGGCAGTAGATGCAATGAAGTGAGACCCTGTGTCAAAACCAAAAAAAAAAAAAAATCACACAAGCTGTGAAGACCGAGAGGCCATTATCACTCAGAGAGGCTGCATGGAAGGAGGAAGACCAAGATAACAGCTAATGAGGTAAGGAGAGAACCCCCCAAAAAAGCTTAAAAATCATTCAAGTCAAAGTGATCCAGGCCGGGCGGTGGTGGCGCACGCCTTTACTCCCAGCACTCGGGAGGCAGAGTCAGGCGGATCTCTGTGAGTTCGAGGCCAGCCTGGGCTACCAAGTGAGTTCCAGGAAAAGGCGCAAAGTTACACAGAGAAACCCTGTCTCAAAACAAAAAACAAAAAACAAAAAACAAAAAAAAACAAACAAACAAAGTGATCCAGGCCAAAGGGGAATTCTGTTATATAGCCAGTGATCACTATTATGACTAACTTTGGTGGGAATGCTTTCCCATGACCTTCCTTCCATTCACGGGGGAAATGTTCTATCCACACTAAAGGGAGCAACTGCTGCTACCTATCTGGAGGAAGAGCCAGAGCTATCAAGTTTTCAAGGTAAATAAAGGCCATGTGAAACCATGATTTGTCCCCATCACTCAACTTATCAAAACACTTGAGGTTCAACAGCAGAAAGTCACTTCCTGCATCCAAGAGATGTCTTAACAGGGCAAGGCCCGCATTGTAATAAAACCTGGACAGTTTAAAGAACACAGAATAATCAGCTCGGCTTTCCTTCTCACTAACCTGAACACTACCATAGCTGGGATCTAAGTATAATTTGGGAGAAAAGCTCAGCAGAACCCAAAGTTAATTATTCTTCAATTTAAAGGTCAACATCAAAACACTCTCTGCTGCTGCTGGTTGTGAAGCTGTGGACACTCTGTGTATCTGCTGGCTGGCATAAAAACCGGCACAACACTTTTAGAAAGCATTCTGGCAATATGATTCAAGAGCTTTAAAAACTGTTCCTATTTCCTCAAGGATCTAATACTATTTCTGGAATTCTATAAGACATAGTCTACAATTAGGGGGAAAAAAACCTTTGGGTTCAAAAGTGTTATTCATTATACAAAATCACTTTAAACTATGTAAATAGCCACTCTGAAGGTAAATTACAGTGAAATATTCATCTAGTAAAATTCTGAGTTTCTTTAAAGCATTAAAAATGGAAAACACACCAACAAAACAGAATGCACGCAGCATAATCACCTGTACATAAATCACAATGTCAGAGTTGTCTTTAAGCGTATCTCTGTGAGTTCAAGGCCAGCCCGGTGTATAAAGTGAGTTCCAGGACAGTCAAGGCTACACAGAGAAACAGCAAAGGCTACACAGAGAAACTCTGCCTGGAAAAACAAAACGAAACAAAAAGTTGTGGTGGTGATATTTTGTTTGTGCTTTAACAAATAAAGCTTGTCTGAAGATCAGAATGTGGAGCTAAGCCACTAGTTAGCCACAGAGTCCAGGCGGTGGTGGCACACACCTTTAATTCCAACATTCGGGAGGTAGAGGCAGATGGATCTCTGAGTTCAAAGGCCACCCTGGGCTACACAAGATTGATCCAGTCTAAAAGAGAAACAGAGGCAGGCAATGGTGGAACATAGGCCTTTAATCCCACACTAGGAAGTGACATGGCCGTCAGAGAAAGGAATGTAAGGCGGGAGGAGACAAACTCAGGGTCTTTTCAGCTGAGGATTTCGTAAAGGTAAGAACTAGTGGCTGGATGCTCTGCATCTCTGATCTAGCTTTCACCCTGATATCTGACTCCGGGTTTTTATTAAGACCAATTAGGATTCATGCTACAAGTAGTCTTTAAAACATGGTGCAAGCCGGGCGACGGTGGTGCATGCCTTTAATCTCAGCACTCGGCAGGCAGAGCCAGGCAGATCTCTGAGTTCGAGGCCAGCCTGGGCTACAGAATGAGACCCAGGACAGGCACCAAAACTACCAGAGAAACCTTGTCTTGAAAAACCAAAAGAAAGGAAAAAAAAAATGGTGCAAATGGGAATTACAAAGTAAATCTGGTTGAACAACACCAGAAGACACATAAATCCAGAAAATCAAGATTCTGGGTTGTAAGGTAGAAAAACCTACCAGCTAGCAGCAGGGTGGGAATCCAAGAGGGAACGTGAGTTACTTAAGGTACAGAAACAGAAGCAAGGCCTGGTTGCTCATGCCTCTAATCCCACAGTCCAGAGGCTGCTGCCTAAGGACTACAAACTCAAGGGCAGACTGTGCTACACAAAGGGACCTTGTCTCAAGGGGAAGAAGAGGAGGGAGGAGTGGAAACAGAAACAGAGTGCCCACATAACACAAAGCAGGAGGAAAGCAGAGTCTATCTAAGTCCATTTCTCATCTTTTAAGCACTGCCTTAGTAATGTTTTTCTCCTTTTACCCCTGCCTAATGCTCTATTTTCTAGATCACCAAAACTACAGTTAACTACAGATCACCCATGAACAAGAAGAATTCTAAAAAATACTAGACTAAGTAGAGGACTAATGACAACCGGCTGTAAGCTCTGGACAGCACTGTATTAGAATTCACAACACCTGTAAGGTTGAAACAGGAGGACTGTGAGGTCAAAGACAGTCTGGGCTACAGAGTGTTCTAGGTTTGTGTAGGTTATGAGACCCTGGCTTTAAAAGACACCAAAAATGTAAGAATATCTAGAAAAAAATTCTAAAATATTTCAGTGATTTACAACCAAAGTGAAAACAAAGTACAGTAAACATTCACTTGACTTGAAGAAGCTACATCAACAATTAAAAATACGTATCATTGCTCTTACGAAACAGAACATGAAGTAATTCCAAAAGAGGGCAACATAACACAGTGGTTGAGCACCATCAAGAGCCAAACTGCTGGTGTTGGAAGCCTGGCTCCATCAACTGCTCATTTTATATTACTCTATGCCTCAGTCTTTTGATCTGGAACAGAGTGTATACCACAGAGGACAAACTTTGTATTACATTATACTATATATGCAATATTTTAGAAGGTTAATATTGCTTGAGTTAACTATCTAAAAGATTTAGAAGAGAGCCTGAGTGAAGTGCCAGTTCTCAAAACCATAAAGTGATAGATGGTAGCAACAAGTATGCACATCTGTTTAATGCCAATGAATTATACATGTTAAAAGTAGTTTAAATGAGGCTGGGCAGTGGTGGCACATGCCTTTAAATCCCAGCATTTGGGAGGCAGAGGCAGGCGTATCTGTGTGAGTTCAAGGCCAGCTTGGTCTACGCTGTTTGGGGGTGGGGGGTGGGTGGGGAGTGGTTTAAATGTAATCATGCATATATTTTTACCACAACATAAAAAACACTATTATCCATCATCCATTTGTCACTGCATTTTAATTTCTCCTGCTAAAAATTAAATCATTATAATAAATTCTATGAGATAGTACAAAAGTTCAAGATTCCTGTTTTAAAAATCATTTACAATTAAAAGTGTTTTAAGATACTTCTCTTACTTTTCAAAAGTAAATTTCAAAACATGTTGTACTGTGATAAAATTCTGATGTTCAAAATATTTAACTTGAATTCTCAGCAAAAATACACTCTGGAAGTTGGTGCTATCTTTTCAGTAACAAAACCAAAATACACTGTTCTAACCTGAAACAACTTGGACACATCTATAAACTCTCCCAGCACAAGCATTTTAGTGTCTTCTACATGCAAAAAAACTCCATGAACCTTAAATACAACCAATTATGAATAGCAACAAAAATCTTTAAATGTCGGTTTTAAAATAAAAACTTACAAAATAGCCCCAAACCACTTACAAAATGAGCATGTGGTGAAAAGGGACAGAGGATACCAATTTACTATACCCAATGCTGACTGATATTGTTTGTTGCATAGCAACAAAATTCTGCAATCTGAAAACAGTACAAGACTCCCTTTCTCGATTTGCCAAGCCACAATTAACTCCATCAAGGTAAAAAAGTATGCAAAAATATATATGTATTTGCATATACTACCAATGTAACTCTAACTATATAAATAATTTATACTTCTAAAACTACAAAATGGTAAATCCAAATTCTAAATTACTTTGAACTTCAAAGTGTTGTTATACCTTCACTCTCCATGTTTCTCTCTGTTCTAACTATTTCTCTTATTTAGCAAAAAACTACAAAAGCTTGCCAGGTGGTGGTGGTGGCGCACACCTTTATTCCCAGCACTCAGGAGGCAGAGGCAGGTGGATCTCTGTGAGTTCGATGCCAGCCTGGTCTACAGAGTGAGTTCCAGCCAGGACAGGCTCCAAGGCTACACACAAAAGCTCATTTGGGGGCCATCCTTCACTTGAAAACATCATTTGTAAGTTGGTTCTGGTTTTGTTTTGTTTTTTTGTGTCCATGAGTATTTTTGCCTGCATGTATATCCATGTGCCAAGTGTGGTACAGTGCCCACTGAGGCCAAGAGGGAGTCAGATTCTCTGGAATTGGAGTTACAGATGGTTATAAACCACCTTGTGGGTGCTGGGTTACCTGGCCCTCCTCTGCAAGAGCAACAGGAGCTCTACCTGCCAAGCCATCTCCCCAGGTCCATTTAGTTTTTAAAATAACAGGTAATAGTGTTCGTGTGTGTGCACAAACACCTGTATCTTAATAGCTAGACACCTTCAGCTGATTTAAAATTTGTAATTTACTAAATCTTGGAATCTCAACTATTTCTATGGATTGTGCATATAGGTAAACAGATAACACTTCACAAGACTTTTTCAGATAAAACCCTACTTCACAAACAAAATGTTAACAACTGCAGTTATTCCTTCCTCACCTTTAAATACCTTCACTGTTTTGTGGTTTCTCTATTTATTTTAAATGCCCTGACGTGACAGATTTAACACAGAAAAAATTTTTAAATGCTTCCCAACACTTTAAATGATGAGAAGCCCTTTAAATTCATAGAATAGTTAATCCATTTATAATGAAAATTGAGGAGTACTTTGAACTTACTACTTTAAAATGGATCTACACATCACAGAAACATCCACATATACTTCATGTGTATTACAAATGAAGGCTATTATACAGAATACAGACACAGCTTCGTACACACTGGCTCAAAGAGACTCTAAACTCTGTATCTTAACCCCCCAAGCCCTGAGCTTCAAGTTATTAAACTAGCAGAAAAGTTCTCCAAACCATTTTGAAGAAGAGACTTCAAGACAAACTATGTAAGCTTGGGAAGAAAACCAAGCTGGGTTTCCAACAAGGTTCCACCACTAACTATGTACTCCAGCACAAGGGCAGTCTACAGACTGTGTAATGGCTTAAGGAATTAGAAGAAATAATTCCTAGGAAGTACATGGCACATTCGTTTTCCTTCACCACCCATCCCTTAAAACTTTATACAGTCGCCAGGCGGTGGTGGCGCACGCCTTTAATCCCAGCACTCGGGAGGCAGAGCCAGGCAGATCTCTGTGAGTTCGAGGCCAGCCTGGGCTACCAAGTGAGTTCCAGGAAAGGCGCAAAGCTACACAGAGAAACCCTGTCTCGAAAAACCAAAAAAAAAAACAAAACAAAACTTTATACAGTCTTGCCCATGCTGCCACCTTTCCTACTACTTCCTCCACAAGCTCCACGGTGCAGCCAGACAGCAATGGATATAATCTTAGAAGATGAAAAGTGAAATCTGAGGAGTGAACATTGAAAGGTAAAGTTTAATGAGATGCCATATGTTTAACATAAAGGACTCTGATTTGAATCTCAGCTGCCACTTATCCACGGTATGACTCCAGCCAACCACCTAACCGGTCTAGGCCTTGGTTTCCCCTCTGTAGAAGACCAGGGAGAACGTCTGTGAGGTTGTCGGCCTTCCAATGCTCATCAGCAGCAATGGCTTATCCAATGTTTACTTCACCTACATAAGAACATTCAACACTGTCATATACAATTGTCGATCCCACTTGGTTTGCGCCAACATGGGTAAATAGTATCCCCAAATCAAAGCCCAATAATATCCCGATCTATGATCAATAGCTCATCCTATAGCAGGCATGTGTTCAATATTCAACTATCAGGCCTATAGATAAGGAGATTTCACAGCAGACTTGTAGAATAAAAAAATGGATCTTTCTGAAGCTGAAGGGGATGGCTCAGTAGGTGAAAGAACTTGTTGAGCAAGTTTGGGAACTGAAATTGAGATCTTGAGCGTACACACACACACACACACACACACACACACACACACACACACACACAAAGGCTGGATGGCATGGTAACCACCCACCTGTAATCCAAAAGCT